>NW_016810178.1:193914-210998 GCF_001698545.2 Rhinopithecus bieti
AAAAAAAAAAAAAAAAAAAAAAGATTGGTACTCCTGAAACTTATTCATTGTCATGAGAACAGCATGGGAGAGACTTTCCCCCATGATTCAATTACCTCCCACCAGGTCCCTGCCACAACACGTGGGAATTCAAGATGAGAATTCCCACGTGTTGTGGGCGGAGACAACATGGGAATTGGAATATGGAGGGGACACAGCCAAACCATATCATTACTCATAGATTTTCAACCCTTGCCCTCCTCTTTCTTTCTCCCACCCAGTAACCCCCAGTGTCTATTGTTTCTATCTTTATACCCATGTCTACCCAGTGTTTAGCTCCCACTTGTAAGTGACAACATGTGGTATTTGGTTTTTTATGCCTGCATTAACTCTCCTTGGATAATGGCCTCCACCTGCAGCCACATTCCTGCAAAGGACATGATTTCACTCTTTTTTATGGCTGCATATTATTTAATGGTATATATATATATACCACATTTTCTTTATCCAGTCCATCAATGATGGGCACCTAGGTTGATTTCATGTCTTTGCTACTGTGAACAGTGCTGTGATAAACATACAAGCGCATGTGTCTTTTGGTAGAATGTTTTTTGTTTTTTTTTTTTTCCCCTTTAGTTCTATATCCAGTAATGAGATTGCTGGGTTAAATGGTAGTTCTAAGTTCTTTGAGAAATCTCCAAACTGTTTTCCGTAGTGGCTGAACTAATTTACATTTCCACCAACAGTGTAAAAGCATTCCTTTTTCTCTGCAGCCTTGCCACCATCTGTTTTTTTCTGACTTTTACATCATAGCCATTGTGGCTAGTGTGTGATGGTATCTTATTGTGGTGTTGATTTGCTTTTCTCTGGTGATTACTGATATTGAACATTTGTTCATGTTTGTTGGTCATTCATATGTCTTCTGAGAAGTGTCTATTCATGACTTTTGCTCACTTTTTAATGGGGAATTTGTGTTTTGCTTGTTGACTTGTTTAAGTTCCTTACACATTCTGGATATTAGAACTTTGTCAGATGCATAGCTTATGAACATTTTCTCCCATTCTGTAGGCTGGTTGTTACTCCTCTAACAGTTTATTTTGCTGTGCAGAATAGGTCTTGTCAATTTTTATTTTTGTTGCAATTACTTTTGAGGATGTAGTCATAAATTCTTTGCCAAGGCCATTGTCCAGAGTGCTATTTCCTAGATTTTCTTCTAGGATTCCTGAAGTTTGATGTCTTACATTTAAATATCTAATCCATCATGAGTTAGTTTTTGTATCTGGTGAGAGATAGGTGTCTATTTTCCTTCTTCTGAATATGGCTAGCCAGTTATCCTAGCACCATTTATTAAATAGAGTACTTTCCCGTGGCTTTTTTTTGGTCAACCTTGATGAAAATCAAATAGATGAAAATCAAATAGATGTGTGTGGATCTGTGGCTTTATTTCTTAGTTCTGTATTCCACTCCATCCATCATTGTTATCTGTTTCTGTACCAGTACCATGCTGTTTTGGTTACTGTAGCCTTGTAGTATAGTTTGAAGTAGGCTGTGTGATGACTCTAGCTTTTTTCTTTTTTGGTTTAGGATTACTTTGGCTATTTGGGCTTTGTTTCAGTTCCATATGAATTTTAGCATAATTTTTTCCTAGTTCTGTGAAAAATGATGTTGGTAGTTTGATAAAAACAGCACTGAATCTGTACATTGGTTTGGGAAGTATGGCCATTTTAACGATATTAATTGTTCCAATTCAGGGGCATGGAATGTTTTCCCATTGTTTTTTGTCATCTGTGATTTCTTTCACAAGTGTTTTGTAGTTCTCCATGTAAAGATCTTTTACCTCCTTAATAAGATGTATTGCCACGTATTTTATTTGTTTTGCAGCTATTGTAAATGGGATTGCATTCTTAATTTGACTGTCAGCCTGGATGTTGTTGGTCTATATAAATGCTACTAATTTTTGTACATTGATTAAATATCCTGATACTTTACTGAAGTTGTTTATCAGTTCTATGAGCCTTTTGGCAGATTCTTTACGGTCTTCCAAGTATAAAATCATGTTGTCAGTGAAGAGAGAAAATTTGACTTGTTGTTTTCCTTGTTGGATACCTTTTATTTATTTCTCTGGCCTGATTGCTCTGGCTCGGACTTCCAGAAGTATATTGAGTACAAGTGGTGAGAGTGAACATCCTTTTCTTGTTCCTCTTCTCAAAGTGAATTATCCCAGCTTTTGTCCAATCAGTATTATATTGGCTGTGGGTTTGTCATATATGGCTCTTATTATTTTAAAATGTGTTCCTTTGATGCACAGTTTCTTTAGGGTTTTTATCATTAAGGGATGTTGGATTTTATTGAAAGCTTTTCCTGCATCTCTTGAAATGATCATATGGTTTTTATTTTTAATTCTATTTACATGGTGAATCGCATGTATTGATTTGCATATGTTGAAACAGCCTTGCATCCCAGGAAGAATCCTGTTAGATCGTGGTGAATTAACTTTTTGATATGCTACTGGAGTTGGTTTGATAGTATTTTGCTGAGGATTTTAGGAACTGTGTTCATCAGGAATATTGTCCCATATTTTTCTTTTTTTGTTGTGTATTTGCTGTGTTTTGGTATTAGGATGGTGGTGGCCTTTGTAGAATGAGTTAGGAAAGTTCCTTCTCCTTGATTTTTTGTAAGTTTTGGTAAATTGGTATCAGCTTTGTTTGTACGTTTTGTAGAATTCAGCCATAAATCCATCTGGTCTGGGGCTTTGTTTTTATTTTTGGTAGGTTTTTATCTTACTGATTAAATTTAGAACTCAGTGGTCTGTTCAGGGTTTCAGTTTCTCACTAATTCTAACTTGGGAGGTTGTGTGTTTGCAGGGATTTATTCATTGACTCTAGATACAAAACTCTATCTTGGGAGGTTATGTGTTTCCAGGAACTTATTCATTTACTCTAGATAAAAAATAAGTTCTTACCTAATAAAAATAATGAAAGTGTTTTAAATTACATTCTTATCTCCTTATCAGAAAATAAAATACTGAATTCAAGTAGCACATAATACTTTTCAGGTCTCAATGAGACACCAGTTTTCTTGTTTTCTCCTTTCTTTTCTTTTTTTTCTTTTTTTTTTTTTTTTTTTTTTGAGATGAAGTCTCACTCTGTCACCCAAGCTGGAGTGCAATGACACGATCTCGGCTCACTGCAACGTCCGCCTCTTGGGTTCAAGCAATTCTCCTGCCTTAGCCTCCCAAGTAGGTAGGATTACAGGCACCTGCCACCACACCTGGATAATGTTTGCGTTTTTGGTAGAGATGGGGTTTCACCATGTTGGCCAGGCTGATCTCAAACTCCTGACCACAGGTGATCCACCCGCCTGAGCCTCCCAAAGTGCTGGGATTACAGGTGTGAGCCACCGTGCTTGGCCTCTCCTTTTTGATTATAATATCTTCAGAGAAAGAAAAGTTCTACTTACAACTATATTTTTAAAAATTTACATATAATAAGAATTACATCATCAAAATGTACCTCATGAATTTAAAAACTGATTCAGAATAATAAGAAGAAAGAGTTAAGCAAGGGAAGCAACAAAGATGGCAAATAATTTTTTTAGTTTTTGCTAAAGAATGTTTAAAGTAATTATTTTCATTCTATATCATAATAAGACTTCTTTTAATATTTCATGTAGGAATTTTCTTTCCGAAATTTTAAGCCCCCTTTTGTCACAGCCAGTAGAAAACAATATAGACGTCCTGGAGTTAAAACACAATTTAGGTATTATTCAGCACAGCTAGTTTAAATGACTAAGTGCCGTAAAAATTTAAAAAGTAACTAACTTTGATAATGGTGTTCAAATGTTCTTAGCATCTACAGTTACAATCTGTTTCACAGAAGCATTCTCAAACGTCTCAATGTAGTATCTAGTTGATAATAGACACTGATATTCCAATTGTTAGGCAAGCTTTAATATGGCATAACTTGAGGGCATTTACACTTGAAAGGTAGCTTAAATTGTTATCAATTAAATATTCTTAGCGGCAATTGGTTTGGATTCCTGTCCTGAACCACAAAACTCGCTAGGCAGGGAATTAAATTGAGAACCAGATATATGGTTGGAGATGTGGTATCTTTTCAGTGCGTGATCAAGGATATTCTCTTCAGGTAAAGTCTATTTAAAGTTGTGGTTTTGATTTTCATTGCCTTTCAGAATATTTTACAATCAATGATTGATAAAGCCCATGGTTTTAGCAACATTGTTCCTGTTTGGCATCTTAAATCAAAAGGTGCTCCAATTTGTTAATAAATGTACGGCATCGAGAAGTATTGGCTGGAATGGACTAAATTTATTTGTTTCGGAAGTAAAAAAAACTGATTTTTGAGTCAAAATAGGAAACGTTAGGAAGTCCTTTCTTCTTGATTTTAAATTAAGCTAAATTAAAGCTTTACTTTTAAAGTAAAAATTAATCTTTACTTTTGTCTCTATTCCAGCATAGGAATATGAACAACTGGAATTCCCTGATTTTTTAGATTTGAAAATAAAAAGAAATGCTACTTAAAGTACTGAATGAACTTCCATAGAAACAATACAGTTCCAAATTACGTGAAAATTTACTAGCAAAGTATATTGTTGCTAAAGGAAGTGATTTGTCAATTGTATATTCTTGATTTTATGTATTTATATTCGATCTTTTTTGACTTTTTTGTTGAGGGTCTCAGGTTTATAAGTAAGCATGCGAAAAAAATTTCCTTAAACAATAAACCAACTGTAAGATAAAAAGTTAAAGCAAATACTATTTTGCATATTAAATAAATTCTTCAGAGAAAGCAAAATTAAAAATATTCAATTTATAGTCTTTAAAGTTGTATCAACAAAATTATAAATCTCGGAGGTAAAATCCAAATGCTTTCAGGACTTTATGTTTCAATAGAAAAGTTAATATACTTTGACTTGTTTTAACATTTTCATGAAACAATTTTAAAATTATTCTTTAACCTATTTCACTTTGGGTATTATAGCAATTTATTATAAACCACCATGTATATGACCCTTTCACTTATATAGTCACTGCAGTATCTTAGTAAAATGTATTGTGATAGGAAATATTAAAACCACAATTCTAATATGATATGAAGTATTATTTTTTCTACCAATATCATGTAGTTATATTTTACATTTTATCATAGGTGTGTATAATCACCTTTCTTTAATCATGCTAAGATTTCCATAAAAGTAAATATGTGTATAAAATAAAACCATATACCTAAGCTTGTTTTATAATAGTAATTGACTCTACTACAATAAATTTAAACTTTTGTATATGTTTACTGAATCACATCATTTTGTTTATGTAGGGTCACTCTCACATTACATGTATGCCAGGACCTGTAAGAAGATGGAATTATCCAATCCCAATTTGTTTAGGTAAGTTAAAAGACTATAAAGTATTTGTAAGCTTCATCAGATTTTAAAGTTTCATTCTGTATATCATGATTTTCAAACATATAGTTTGCCTTTTACCAGATCTTATGGAAATGACTTTTTGAGGAAAGTATTTCACATCTTCCTTTTTTTATTTAAAAATTTTATTTTTATTTATCCTCAACTCCAATATCAATGGATGACTTAAGCTGTAGAAATTAAGAAAAGACAAAAAAATTCCTAGACAGTTTTCTCAATGTATCCATTGAACAGGAATATAAGTAAATCTTCGATTGCTTGCTATTGAGCCAGAATTTAGATAAGGAATCTAAAGTGGCTAACAAAGGGAGTATGATACCTCATGAAATGTCTTTAGTGGTGACAGACAGTCAAGATATGGAATATATTAAAAGGAAACTTGGGTACTTTGAAAGTATAGGCCCACATTTTTGCTGTAACTCGATGCTGCTTCCAAATTATTTCTATTCATGCTTCGTTTTATCTTCCTCATTTTTTGGTTTTATGTTTATTATGAACACATCTCATATTATAATTAGAGCACAGCTCTAATAGTTTGCTTGTAATTTTTCCTAAATAGATTAATTATGTCTCTGAATAGAACTGCTTAAAACCTTTCATAAATATTATCAAATTTCTCCATAATGTTGTACAAATTTAAATACCACTCTAGTATTACAGGACAGTTCCCATTTTGTTATGTTGCTTGCACCAATTATTATTATTTTAAAAAAATCAATTTTCTCAGCACCATAAGACAGGGTAAAAGAGAAATAAAATATAAAATATATTTTTTTAAATTACCACTTCTTTTAGTAAATAAAGTATCATCTTAAGTTTACATTTATATTGTAAACTAAATTAGAAAAATTGTTTTATTACATAATTTTGTATGTTTAGTAAAGATGGGGTTTCACCATGTTGGTCATGCTGCTCTCGAACTCCTGACCTCAGGTGATCCGCCTGCCTCGGCCTACCAATGTGTTGGGATTACAGGCATGAGCCACCGTGCCCGGCCCATTTTAAATTCCTTTCCCCTCTTTTTTTTTTTTTTTTGTATTTTATAACTTCTGAACAATAAGCTTGTACTACATGTGATAGAGTATTAAAGTATTAGCAGGGATATAATAGCAATATTGTAACGAGAAGATGAAAGTAAGGGGCTGATTCAGAGAATGTCTTAAAACACTAGTCATCAGATAACAAGGCTACAGCCTCGCGAACTGGAAAATAAACCATCTCCCAGATATTTTGATTGAAAGAAGGAAAATTCATGTGAGATTTTAGATACTAGAGACAACTAAGATGAAAAAACAAAAGTTCATTTTATTTTGGAAGACTAAGCTATGGTTGTCCCTAACAAAAAGAGTGTAATGGGACAGAAAAGAGTCTACATGAAGCCGCTGATGACACACATAAAATTGTTATTCAAGGCATAGGAGTGTTGAGATTGCAGAGATACTGAGGAAATAGACATGAACAAATTGCTGAAGGCAGATGCATTCTTTGGTATGCTTCTTCATATGTCTCTAATGATTTGTCATTGTTTTTCTTCTGTTGTTGTTATTTCTTTACTCTTTATTCTCTTTGCTTTTTCTCCTTTGGTTTTGGTATTTTTCACCCTGAAAGGAGGGACCATCAATGCAGAGGACAGGAATTCCAGCTCATATTTAAAGTGATAGAAAGCAACAGAATTAGAAGGATGATAAGCAGCTCAAAGCCTTGAAATTATGAAGGCAAGAAAATAAAAGATAGTCCTTGACTTTTACTCAAATTTCAGAATAAAGCAAAACAAACCTACAAGTGTATTGCCAGAAATATTTTAAAATATTTAATTGACCAAAATATTTTTACAATTCATTAATTTTCAGATTTTGTGATGAATATGTGTGAACAATTGAATTTAGGAAATTAACTGGTAAATACTAACTTCGCCGAAAATTGATTTGGTTTAAGGGTGAATTAACTGAGATTTCAGAAGCATGAAAAAGCATATGGGCATATCTTTAGAGCTTGATTATAATCACAAGTTTCATGAAAGGTTTATATGCAGGTTGACTCCAAGATTATATATTTCTCCCTAGTAAAATCAGCTTGACACATAATTTGTTCAGTTCACATAGCAAAAGATAGTTGTCAAACTTGTTATTGAATATTGTATAAAACATTGTTAAAATTCTCACTGAATTTGCCTTTAAAATATATAACCTGAGATTTGAGTATCTGTCTGTTGCTACTCTTGGCAAGAAATAATTGGATGCCATTGCAAATAAGTGTTCTATATAGGTAACTTTTGAATTTCATTTGTAGTCATGAAATTCGATTCTTCATCTAACAATAATATGATAAAAATGTGCTTTAGAGGGAAGAATAGGTTTCTGAAATGCAGTTGCCTTTAATATATGCTCAAGAGTTCTATCTAACTATATTTAAAACCTTGAGTAAATTTCTGGTCTTATTGCTTTTGCTTACCTTATTGATAGTAAACCTGTATCATAGGGATTCCAAAACAAGCACATTTACTAACTCCCTAAATTCTCAAATTTGTGTGCATCTTTTTATGTATTTTCACTTCTCTATTTTTTTGTCTTGGTTCTTTTAGGATAAAATAAGGCCATATCTAATGTGTAATATGTGAACTTCTCACATAGGAATGGAAACCAACATTTTGCTTAAAATTATTTATTGAGCCACAAAAAGAGGAAAAGTAGGGAAGGTTGTGAAAATGATTTCCTCTTGAATACGGTACTTAGAGCTGAAGTGGTTGGCTTGATTTTACTCTAAATTATATCATCTTTGGGATGATTCAAAACATTTCTAGGACTACTTGAGAAAGAGAAATAAAGTACCCACTACCCACTGTGGCAAAGGACATGTCTTTGTTCGTTTACATTCACTGTGCATGATCTGTTACTTTTATGCAATAATTGATTTACTTTGCATTTATTTCTGAGGAAGGAAGGATGATGTCTTCTTACTCTGTTTTAGAAAATCTGTTGTTGATTATATTTAATTCCTAGTGTGTAGTGAATGAACATTGACAATATTCAAAGTTATATCAAACAGTTTTAACTCAGAGCCTTGAAAATGTGAAATGATTTTAATATGTTTTTTAGTACAGTAAATTATTCCTCTACTCTGGTTTACTTTGGATTTCTGTTATTTTGCAGCTCAGTGTGGTGGTGCTATGTCAGACTTCAGTGGTGTGATCCTCAGTCCTGGGTTTCCTGGAAACTATCCCAGCAGTTTAGATTGCACATGGACAATAAAACTACCCATAGGTTTTGGTATGTGTATTAAAAACACGTGAAAGAGCTTTCAATATTTATTAATGTAGCCTTAAAATAAATGTCAATGTTGAATAAGACTTTATACAATCTTCATAAATTTCAGTTTAGTTTAGGAATACATACAGCTATGTAAATTGAAGAGTGAAATTTAAATACTTGTTGCTTAAGTCAAATACATTTCACATGGAGTACTTGGAAAATTGAAGGTATATGGGCATTTTCTTTTTTTTAACTCTAATTTGTTTATTATTTTTTAATTAACAAATAAAAATGGTACATATTTATCATGTACAACATGATGTTTTGAAATATGTATACATTTTGGAAGAACTAAATCAGTTAATTAACACATTACCTTGAAATTTTTGTGGTGAGAATACTTAAAACCCTCTTGGCAATTTTCAAGAGTGCAATATGTTGTTAATAACTATAGTTACCATGTTGTACAATGAATTTACTTCTTTTGTGTAACTGAAATTTTGTACCCTTTAACCAACATTTTCTTAATCCCTCTCTCTTACACCCTGGTAACTACCATTCTACTTTCTACTTCTGAGTTCAGTTTTTTCAGATTCCACATGTAAATGAGATCATGTGATATGTCTTTCTGTGCCTGACTTATTGCACTCAACATAATGCCCTCCAGACTCATCCATATTGTTGTACATGACAGAATTCCCTTGTTTTTTTTTATGGTTGAATAGTGTTTCATTGTGTATATATACTATATTTTCTTTATCCATTCATCAGATGATGGGCACTTAGGTTGACTCCATATCTTGTCCATTGTGAATAATGCTGCAAAAACACAAGACTGAAGATATCTCTTCAAGATTCTGACTTCAATTCTTTTGCACATATACCCAGTGGTAGGATTGTTGGAGCATATGGTAGTTCTATTTCTAATTTTTTTGAGAAACCTCCATATTGTTTCCTATAATGTTTGTCCTAATATATATTCCCACCAACAGTGTGCAAGGGCATTTTATAAGTATATATCAAGATGTATAGATTGAGATAGATAGACAAACTTACACTATTTTTTAGTCACTATGTTAGGTATGGATATACTCTGAATTAGGTATGTGTAATAATGATAAATTCAACCTAAATTTTATGTACATTGCTTTTATAACTCTTTTCTTATTGCTGTAATCAAGTAGTACAGTTATTATATTCTAGTAATCTATTGAATTCATCCCATTTTCTTTATAAGTAAATCAGATTTTATTTTAAAAGTAGTATAAATTTTAA
Organism: Rhinopithecus bieti; assembly: GCF_001698545.2. Lineage (NCBI taxonomy): Eukaryota > Metazoa > Chordata > Mammalia > Primates > Cercopithecidae > Rhinopithecus > Rhinopithecus bieti. The sequence goes on from NW_016810178.1 coordinate 203,859, forward strand.
AATATTAGGATTAAATATAAATCACTATAATACCTTCCTAATTTTAATGTAATCATTCCCAATATTTTAGATACATTACATCATATCTCATATTTAATAAATTCTTACCCTTACATCACTAATATACTCTCTTACAGCTTTTGCAGATCCTACGAGTTTATAAATGCACTAAAAGAAGTGCTTGATTGAGGGTACACATGTTCATTAAATCACAGAAGACTAGGATGAATAGATACTTATTGAAGCACAAACCAGGTGGTTTTTGAGTAATTAGGAAATTCTTTACTATGTCACCTATTGAGCACTGAACTTAGGTATCTCACTACCCAGTAAGCATCTGCAACCTCAGAGTATAAAAGCATATTTAAATGTTTTACGTAAATTAACAGATAACTCTGTTTTGACAAATATTTACTGAGTGTATATTATACTCCAGATACTGCTAAGTGCTGGAGATAAAATGTATGGCAATGCAGACTGCATTTTTCTTTAAATAAGTTACAGTCATAATGAGAAGACAGTAAAATGTATTATTTTGATACAGTATAACTAAGGAGCACAGGATTGTACTTAGAATGGACATCAGTCTAGTACAGGAAATGCAGTAAAGTCTTGACAGAGGGAGTGATGCTTGAACTTTTGCTTTAAAGATAAGTAAACAGGCCAGGCACGGTGACTCACGCCTGTAATCCCAGCACTTTGGGAAGCTGATGCGGGCAGATCACAGGAGACTGAGACCATCCTGGCTAACACGGTGAAACCTCGTCTCTACTAAAAATACGAAAAGTTATCCAGGCATGGTGGCAAGCGTCTGTAGTCGCAGCTACTCGGGAGGCCGAGGCAGGAGAATTGCTTGAACCCAGGAGGCAGAGGTTGCAGTGAGCCAAGATCTTGCCACTGCACTCCAGCCTGCATGATAGAGCAAGACTCCGTCTCAAAAAAAAGAAAATTAGCCACACATGGTGGAACCCACCTGTATGTCCCACCTAATCAGAAGGTTGAGGCAGAATGACTGCTTCAGTCCCGGAGTTGAGTTTACAGTGAGCTAGATCATGCCACTGAGCAGCCTGGGCAACCCTGTCTCTAAAAAATAAATAAATGGTTAAATGAAATGAAAAAAACAAAAAGATAAGTAAAAGTCAGTCCAGCAAAGAATGTCAGTCTGCTGCAGGGAGTGTGAAAGAAATTCTAGGTAAACAAAGTGACAAGTAGAAAAACACAGGTGAGAAAACTAAAAAAAAATTAAACATGTCTGAACACTGTGTGACTGGCTTGAGGTTTTGGGAGAGCAGGGGGTTATTGAGAGAAGGTTACTGGGGGACTTTCTGTTTAGAAGTCCTTTTTAGGATCATTTTGGCTAAAATGTGGAAACTCTAAGTTCAAAGTTGTAGTGAACTTCTATGTCCATTGATAGAATACTGATGTAAATGAACAACAGATTGAACCAGCATGGTTCTTCCACATGTCTTTCACTAGTCACTGTAGCTTATATAGCTAAATGAATTATTTTAAAACAAATTATTAAAAATAGTTTCAATAGTCTCATTATAACACTATCTTCAATTTCTGGCTAATTCTTGTTTTTGAAAACCAACTTTATTAAAACTTGAATATATATCTCTATAAATGAAATTTATTTGATTACATTTTAATAAGCACACCGTTTTCTTTGAGTTTTGATTAAATCAAATATTAGATCCAATGTATTTAAACAGTATATGAATTTTTTAAAATAAAAAATACATTTCAAGAGGTAAAGAAACATTTGTTCAAGAATGTATGAAACAATTTTAGAAAGATGCTGTGTAATAAAAGTGCTCAGTTAAAATAAAACAAAAGTGCACATCTTGGGTCTTCACATATTAAGGTAGCATGCTCAAAGTTCTAAGAAGTTAATCTAATTTTATAGAAAGTTGTTTAATATTTTAAACCCTGTTTTAAGTATTTCCAAAACTTATTTGTCCAAGGACCTCTTTAAAAAATCATTTAGTAACATGATGTGCATTTACTTGGAGCCCCAGTGTAATTATTAATATCATAAGCCTAAGAGTCTGAATGCCTCGGTTTGCAGTTCAAACCTACTGGGTCATTGTGTAAACTTTACATGTGTTTTACTTCTCTGTGACTCACTTTCCTCATTCTCATGAAATGATGAGAATTAAATAAGTTAGCATATATAAATCACTTACGGCAGGTAATATATATAATGCACAGCAAATATAAATAACTTAAAACATTCACTGCATATCAGATTTTATTATAAATAATTTGGAGAGTGGTAATAGTAAGAAAAACATCAAATTTACTAAAATTGAGTGTTAAATTAATTAAGCAAACATACTACAAGATTTTTTTATCCCGGAGACATTTCACTGTCTCATATTTTAGTTATGCTTATAAAGATATTGAGGCTGCCGGGCGCGGTGGCTCAAGGGCGCCGGTGGCTGCAAGCTCTTACCCCACTTTGGGAGGCCGAGACGGGCGGATCACGAGATCAGGAGATCGAGACCATCCTGGCTAACACTGTGAAACCCCGTCTCTACTAAAAAATACAAAAAAACTAGCCGGTCGAGGTGGCGGGCGCCTGTAGTCCCAGCTACTCCGGAGGCTGAGGCAGGAGAATGGCGTAAACCCGGGAGGCGGAGCTTGCGGTGAGCTGAGATTTGGCCACTGCACTCCAGCCCGGGCGACAGAGTGAGACTCCGTCTCAAAAAAAAAAAAAAAAGATATTGAGGTTACATTGCAATATGACCACATATAACAATGATCACCAGATTTTACTGAAGTTATTATATAAAAGCTTGCATAAAGAGCACCCTTAAAATTACATACAAGTTATATTTCTGAGAAGTTAATTTCTCTCCTATGAATGAATAACTTCTAATGCAATTGCGAAATCTATGTTAGTATATTACAAATTTGCAATTATTTTCAACCTTTGACCTTTTAATAACACAAATTAGGCCAAAAGTGGCCTTTTCCTCTAAAAATTAGTTTATGTAATTTAAAGGGTATTAAAGAATAAGAAAGCCACTTTTTTGGATCATTTTCCATACAGTGACATTATAATGAAATGAAATATTTTTCCTTTTAACTAATAATGGACATGTGAGAGCAGTATTCTTTTACTTTGAACCTTAGCAAAGTTAGCTGTCCTAGGCACACAGCAAATCCATGACTCAGATCTTGAGATCATGCCACTTGACTTTGTGTGTGTGTATATTTATGTTTAATTTGGTAAAACAAATAAAGTAGCATTATGTTTGTTTTCTTCTTCAGGTGTACATCTCCAGTTTGTAAATTTTTCTACAGAAACCATACATGATTATTTGGAAGTACGAAGTGGATCCTCAGAAACTAGTACTGTTATTGGCCGGCTTAGTGGTCCTCAAATACCATCTTCCTTATTCAGTACCACCCATGAAACCAGCTTGTATTTTCACAGTGACTATTCACAAAACAAACAAGGGTTTCATATTGTATACCAAGGTAAGATAAATAATAAAAAGTGAAAGTTTATATAACCCCAAATCAGCTATTAGAAATATTTAACTGAGTCTATTTTCTGTATTCTGCTTTAGAAAGAAAAAAAAAAATACTTAAGCCAAGGTGAGCTTCAATTAGGAAGATTTTTAGAGCAATGCAACTCTCTGGAGAATGGGGGACATAGGGAAAATGATGTCTCTCTGAGACTTTTGAAAATCCTAACCATGAAACAGGATTGAATTAGTCTTAAGTTAATACACAATTAAATTAAGCAAGGCACGGCAAATAAACAAGTCCAGCTGGACAGCAAAGATTTATCTTTGCTTTTATATTAAAAGGAATATATTGAAAATATATTTTGTATTATTCATATAATGTATTATGTAAAATGTTCTTTTACTTTATAGTGATAGACTAATACGACATTCCTTCATTTTGTTCTATTGTCATGAGAATATAAATACTTTGATAATCATGTTATATTAGACCTATCTCTCAAACAGAACTGCTGCATAACCTTGAGCAAAATTTTTATCTCTTTTGAGTGAAGGGTTTGGGCATAAGTAGACCTAGGCTCAAATGTTGATTCTTCCTATTCTATCTAATGTGGCCTCGGCCTTGCTCTCCATTTGCTCATGTGCATAATGGAGTTAATTATACTAACTTTCAGATAAGTTGTATTGAACTTTTTATTATAAAATGTATGTAAGGTATATTCCATGATGTACATCATTAGTAATTACTCAGTACATTTTAGCTATTATTTCATGTCTTATATGTATATATTCTGTTAAAATTAAATATTAAAATTATGATGATATTTTACATAGTAAAGTGTATTTCTAAAAGTTGAAATTTTTAATCAAAATAACCTAAAATTTTATTACATCTCTGCCCTAATTATTGAAGGACTTTATGTAATGCTTTTGTATCTGAGTTCCTCAAGAACAGGGAATTGGGTTGTTCATTGACATATCATAAGTACCTAGAACAGTAAGCACAATAAATATTTGCTAAAGTATCTACCAGAAAGGAAATTTGAAAGTAGTTAAGATAGAGATAGGTCTTAAATATCAAATTACATGGATCTGAAATAATTATAGTTTGTATTATACTTGCATACATAATGTAAGAACACTACATTACACATTATCACTGTTATAAAATAGGAGTCATTTCAATCACCTCCCAGCACATTGAATTTACCATGCTTACAAGGAAAGTAATTATTTTTATAACAATCAGGTAATTGATTTTCTCTTCTTTGCTGCTAGAAGACTCAGAGCCATATTTGTGATACACTTTGGCAAGTGTACATGGCCTTATGCCAAGTTCTTTGCCATGCACCTTAAACCTGACTACACCTGCTGCTTTCCTATTCTCATTTTCCCTCTCCCTCTCAAAATAATATTCTTATTTGAATGATGTAAAACTAGAATTCAAACTTTATTAAATTCTGATTTTTTCAGTTAATATATTCTTGAAAAATAATTCATTATTGACATAATAAAAGTATAAAAGATATAAATTTTTTTCACTGTTACTGGCATATTATTAACATGAGCCGTAATGTATTACAATGATGAGGAGATGCTATTTGTGAATCACGCTGAGTTTTAAAATGGTTTCGTTTTGTGCTACATTTATGGAGCTAACCTAGTGCATTTTAAAGAAATAGTTAACATATATATTCACAGAGTCAATATTATTTTTGGATTGATTTTGTGGTTAAATTTTCAGAACTTTCTGAATTTGGAAAAATTATACTGTACAATTAAGTGTACCCTTCTACTGAAGGAATCAGTTTGAAAATTAATGTTATTACTGACAAGATTATTAAGTTTGGTAAGTCCTGTTTGTCACCGGTACAAGGTTGTGACTGCAAGTTGTCCAGGTTCTTTACTTTTTGAATAAAGAATTGGACAAAACGCCCAGCAAAGCAAAGAAAGAATGAAACAACAAAAGAACGAAAGCAGGGATTTATTGAAAACGAAAGTTCACTCCCAGTGTGGGAGCAGGCCGATCAGTGGCTCAAGGGCCCAGATACAGAATCCTTTTGGGTCCAAATACCCCCAGAAGTTTCCCATTGGCCACTTCATGCTCACCTCATGTAAATGAAGTGGTAGCCTGCAATGAGTCTGATCCGAAAGCAGCCATCCAGAAGCTGAAGTGAAGTTACAAAGGTCACACTCCTGTGCAAATATCTGATTGGTTGCAAAAAGCAACCAATTGCTTTTTGTATTATACTTGCAAAAAACAACCAATTGCTTTTTGCAACCAATCAGAAGCTAAGGTGAAGTTACAAAGTTATACTTCTATGCAAACGAAGACTCAGTCTGATTGGTTGCCAACAGCCAATTTCTCATCTGCCTGGCTGAAAAGGTGAGGGGTTTGCAGATGGAGTTGCCACTGGTCCTTTTGTTACTTAGGCGAGTAAAGTTAGGGTTTTCCTTTCAATTTAGTTTGAGGAAGTCTGCGTTGGATAGCCTTAGGTTCCCTGCCTTCAGCCCTATTCTCCTGCCTCATTGTATTGTATGTAACATTAGAATGGGAACTTTCTCCTGAATGCTTAAAATCTATTTTCTATACTCATTAAACTGAAAAGCATGGAGTAGAAACTGAAAGGGTATGTTTAATAGAATAATATATTCCAACTCCTAATGATCCATTCCTAATACACATCTGTCTTAAGTTGGAATGGTAACGCTTTCTAATATATTTTGTGTAGAATATTTTTTGCGTTGAATGTTAATTAAAATGAAAAGGACACATTAAGAATAAAAGCACTTAACATTTTAAAGAATTTGTTCATTAATTCTGAAACCTTTAGTCCTAAAAATGTGAGTTATATTTTAATAAACAACAGGATAATTTATTCAACTTCAAATATAATTTTTTATTTGAGGAATATAAAATTTTAATGGTTAGGTAGGGAAGTAGTCTTTGATTTTCAGCAATTTAAATTTTACTAATTAGAATACAATTTTGAATTTCTTAATAAAAAAGTTTCAAATATTGATATTATATGAGTATAGGCCCTGCTCATAGTTCTAACATTTATTTAGTAATGTTTATTTAACACCTACTCTGTGAAAGGCAATAGCCAAGGCTTTGAGATATGATGATAATACAAACAAGACCTCATACAAAATGTAGAGCAAGAGAAGTATGAACAAATAAACAAGCAATTATACTGCATTGCCAAAATTATCCCATAACTGAAGTACAAAGTTTATTTTATATTAAAATGAAATTTTTTTCCAGTGCTTTATTTTACAAGCTAACTTCTTTTAAATTAACTCAACAGAAGTATATTGTGATCTGTAGAAAAGCAATTAGTAAAACAAACTGTAAAAAGACTCATAATTAGGCTTATACATATTCTTACTGCATTCTGTGTACTTATAATCAAGAAGCAATTGCGGCCGGGCGCGTGGCTCACGCCTGTAATCCCAGCACTTTGGGAGGCCGAGGCGGGCGGATCACAAGGTCAGGAGATCGAGACCACGGTGAAACCCTGTCTCTACTAAAAATACAAAAAACTAGCCGGGCGCGGTGGCGGGCGCCTGTAGTCCCAGCTACTCAGGAGGCTGAGGCAGGAGAATGGCGTGAACCCGGGAGGCGGAGCTTGCAGTGAGCCGAGATCGCGCCACT
>NW_016810178.1:214350-231154 GCF_001698545.2 Rhinopithecus bieti
AAAAAAAAAAAAAAAAAAGAAGCAATTGCATTCTATGGAAGAGAATCAGAATATATTCTATTAAAATTGTAGCTTTAAGAAGAGTGTACATTTTCATTAAAACATAATTCAGTTGGGTTGCACAAGTAGGTGAAGAAAGCATGCATTTTTATGAATTGTGCTAACATTTTAAATATGAAAATTGTAGACATGAGAAGAAATTTTTGTCATAGGTCATTGACAGCATTTATCATAAACCTGAATTGCTATTTATAATCAACTACAAGTAGCATCACATCTATTTGTAAGTTGCAAAATTGCTCTAGTACCCTATCTGTGGCCTCTGAAATTTGGAAAGAAAAAACGTCTTTCTTTTTCCTCTTTCCAGCCTATCAGTTGCAAAGCTGTCCTGATCCACGCCCGTTTCGAAATGGTTTTGTAATTGGTAATGATTTTACTGTGGGTCAAACCATTTCATTTGAATGTTTCCCAGGATACACATTAATTGGAAATTCAGCTCTCACGTGCCTTCATGGTGTCAGTCGTAACTGGAATCATCCACTTCCAAGGTGTGAAGGTATGCTTCTAACTTGAAACTATCTTTTAGGTGATATCATCTGTTTTTAATATTGTTTTGGCACTTTTCACTTGTCTTCCTCTTCCAATAGCATGCTAAATATATAGTCTCTCAGCTGAAGATATTTTTTAAACCCCTAAGTCTCTATAATGAATAACAATTTTATCATTATTGGCAGGAGTCCTAACCTTTCCTACTGGGAGTGAAAAAAATAGTTGATTCACACTTTAGAGTTTTCTTATGTGTGTGGGGAAGGGAAGGGGTGCATGTGGGTTTGTATGCATTTAAGTCATTCTTATATAAACCACTAACCCAGATACTGCTACTGAGTTCCTTTGCTGTAGAAAAGCCTTTGAAATAAAAGGCTTCGAACCTCTCGTAAGGCCTTATATGTACACATAGTAAGAGGCAAATGAAAGTTAAAGTCTTTGCATTGATATAAAATATTTAAATAATAGAGAAGACAATGTAATTTACTAATCTAGTGATCATTAATAATTATTTAGCATAACTCATGTGGAAATATAAAGTTGACTGTATTTTGTGCACTGTTGCCAACTTCATTATATATACCTCAACTGAAGTAAAAACAAAGCATAAATGTGTTTCATAATGCTTAAGATACTTGAAATGTTTGCCTTTTTCTCCATAGTCAGTTTATTGTTATTTTTAAATATTATTTTGTTTTGTTATGTTTTCCATAGCTCTTTGTGGTGGGAATATAACTGCAATGAATGGCACCATTTATTCTCCTGGGTATCCTGATGAATATCCAAACTTTCAAGATTGTTTTTGGCTTGTAAGAGTACCCCCTGGGAATGGCATCTACATCAATTTTACTGTCCTTCAAACAGAACCAATATATGATTTCATTACTGTATGGTAAGTCGGGACTATTGCTATTGATTTATTCAACTATGTATACAGTAAAACAAGGTTGAAATAAAAATATATCACAATACTCTGTTACAAATTGTCATCTGATATTTGAATTGAGGTGAGTAACTGAGCCTGACAGTATGTGTCTTGTAGAATTTCACACACAAGAGAAATAGATTTTGGCTTATTTGCGCCATGAACTAGGTAAACATTGTGGAATAAAGACTTCATAGGTGAAAACAAGATTTAAAGATACTATTAAATTAATGTGCTAAAACAGGGAGTTAACAGACTAAGTTTACGATATGGAAGTTCTCCATTAACAAAAGTCAGTGGAATTTAAGAAATTATAATTATTTAATATAAGTAGTGGATTCCTGTCATAAAAATTAATTGTATTACAGTCTTGTCAATTGAAACATCTTTATTTAAAAATATATTAAGGCTGGGTTCAGTGGCTCACATCTGCAACCCTAGCACTTTGGGAGGCCACAGCGGGAGCATCACTTCATCCCAAGAGTTCAATACCAGCCTGGGAAACGTAATGAGACCCTGTCTCTAGAAAAAATAAAAAATTAGCCAGACATGGTGGCATGCGCCTGTGGTCCCAGCTGTTCAGGAGGCTAAGTGAGAGGATCCCTTGAGTCTGGGAGTTCAAGGGTGCAGTGAGCTGTGATCATCCTACTGCACTCCAGCATAGGCAATGGAGTGAGACCCTGTCTCTAAACAAATAAATAAATAAATACAAATATATTAAAGAAAGTATCTGAATTAATAATTAACAACTGATAATTTGTTCATCTGAGTTCTAAGAGTTGTAACTTTAACAGTCTGTGATTCTCAAGACTATGGCTGAAGAAAATAAAAGGGGGCAAACCTCAAGCGTTTAAAAGCACTAGAGTTTTGCTAAAAAAACAAAGACAATGTATTAATTATAACTAATATGAGTGCATTCCATTTAGGTCAAAATGTAATCTGTTTTATACTTTACATTTAAAAATATGTGGTCACCTACATAGATTATTATTAATATATATTATTTGCACTCATTGGTTAGCTTCCTGCATCTTTATTATTGATATGTTAGAATATAAATATATGCAATACCCTTATTAAACTTGGTTCAAAACTACTTCCAAAATCAATCTCGATCTCTCCTTCTTTCCCAATCCTTGTCTCATAGGGATGGACCAGACCAAAATTCACCTCAGATCGGTCAGTTTAGTGGCAATACCGCTTTGGAATCAGTCTACAGTACTTCAAATCAGATTCTAATCAAATTCCACAGTGATTTCACAACAAGTGGCTTTTTTGTGCTCAGTTATCACGGTTGGTATTATCTGAGAGTTCCTGTTTCATTTGGTACTGTTTAATTTGTCCTGGAAAAAATGGAATGTAATATATATTTAACCAATGATTGAAAAGGTATTAAATTTAGAAATTGTATAATCGCAGCAACTTTAGCATTTCAAACACATTTCCTTGCAAAAGATGACCTCTTCTAAGTATTCAGGGACATTAACATGTGAGCAAATGGATATAGGAGATAAATCAGTCAGTAATTACCCAGTGGAAAATAATCATTTTTGCATGAAAACCAATACAAGAGAACCAGCTGTTCATACTTTATTGCATGTAATTTTGAGACATCAATAGATTTTTTTTCCTATACAAAATGTTTAATCTATTCAACCTGCTGTGAACCTTTCTAAAATTAGCATTCAGTAATTCAGTATCTTTATGCTTTGGATCACATTACTCATTCATTTATACTCTTGTTTCAAAACTATGTCTATTCTAGAATCTTACAGTTTTAAGTGACTATTCCAGATCATTAAGTTCATAGCTTTTACTGCTGTGGAATAATTTATGTGTAGTCTCAATTTTAGGGTCCTTTGTTCTGGGCTCTGTATTCATAAGCTTAACTTTTTGAAAAGACATTCAGAAGGTTTCACAGAGGTGTTTCTCTTCTTTATTTTCTTTTTAAATCCTTAATCAATTGTGTTCCATTATTAATAAGAAAATGGTTATTTATCTATAATGATACATCCTTTTATCTGCTATGACCATAGTCTCATTAAAACACATTCTGCCTCATATAACTTAGACTAATTCCATGGGCATGTCACAAGACCAATAATCTACTAAATTAAGCTTGCAAAAATTATATGAAAATGTGAGGATGGACAGGTGCTTTACCCTTTACATAATGTATGACTTAGCGTTTCACCTTTTTAATATAAAGTAGCTAAATATTTAATACTTAAAGCTTGTATTCCATGAAAAATATAGTAAATCAACTGTGATTGTGTTCAAAGACTTTTAAAGCACATTGTATCTAGTCAGAAGTTGATCATAAAATGTTTGAGTTGCTTAATTTGAGCACTTATCAGTCAATTAGATGGTATCTAATTAGTTTCTCTGTAGTGATCCACTGCCATCCAGACTGATATGCAATCCAACATAACCAATTGAAAAGTCAGGGGTTCAGTCTACGGCCATACCACCCTGAATGTGCTGATCTCATCTGGAAAGTTGCGTATTCAGTCAGACAACTTTTATTTGGGGTGTTTTTTAAAAAAAAAATTTTTTTTTGCCTTTCCTACTGAGTTGATCATTAATGCTGGCAGTTTGTAGATATAGCCTACAGCTGAAACAATGGAATTATTGCTTTGATAGATAATCATAACTCAGGAGCTAATACATTATCATTAAGATAAAAAAATGAATTAGCTGCCAAACTATATTATGTACTTTTTATCTCCACAAGGATTTCTACTTAAATATTTTTTTATCTTTTATGTACTGCTTGCAATCATAAAGAAAGGACTATTCATTGAAGAACTATAAATATCCTCAAGATAATCCTACAGGAAGTATAAAATTTTTATAAAATTTAGGAGACATTTCAAGGGGAAAATATTATCAAAGGAAAGGATGTCAGTGTTGTGTGTTTGTGTGTGTGTGTGTGTGTGTATGAGACAGAATGTGCACATTCATATAAAATATGTGGATAATAGATATCTACACATAAACACAAAATCTTAATGTGGATTTAAACATACACATATATGAATATATAAACATATATCCTCATTTCAAAATGTTTCACTTGACTTTTGCAAGTGAGTTTTGAGACATGTGTGATAGAAATGGAATTGCTTAAAAATAAAGCAGGTCAAGGTCAGGTGCAGTGGCTCATGCCTATAATCCCAGCACTTTGGGAGACCAAGGCAGGAGGATTACCTGAGGTCAGGAGTTCGAGACCAGCCTGATCCACATAGTGAAACCGTGTCTCTACTAAAAATACAAAATTAGCCAGGCATGGTGGCTCATCCCTGTAATCCCAGCTACTCAGGTGGTTGAGGCAGGAGAATCTCTTGAACCTGGGAGGCGGAGGTTGCAGTGAGCCAAGATGGTGCCATTGCACTCCAGCCTGGACAACAAGAGTGGAACTCTATCTCAAAATAAATAAATAAATAAACAAACAAACAACAGATCAAATATTCATTTAGCCCTTTATTTTCTATTTGACCTTGGACAAGCTACACTTTGACCTCTACTTTCCTCAGCTATAAAACAATATTATAGAATTGCTGAGAGGATTAAATGTCATATTATATATGTATAATTTACTCTAGTTACTGGCATATATTAGGTTGAACCAATTAAACTTTTGGTCAAAAAGTCCTATGGACAATTTTATATAGCTTAGCTGTAGAAATATTGTAATTGTTACTATTATCAGCTTTACATTGAGGAGACATTTTGAGAATTGGAGATAATTGATAATATACAGTTAGCATAATGCCTGGCAGAGCAGATGTTCAGTAAATATCTGTTTCCATACCATATCTTATCTTACATTTTAGATTTTTCAAATAGGACATTCATTCATTATATTTTATAATAAGGTGTAAAAAAAATGCCAGAGCCTAATGAAGGCTAATGTTTGAATCAACAGCTATGGAGATTCCACCCAAATTTTAAAATAAACTTGAAGTTTGGGAGCATAGCCAGAGTTCTTGTTAAAAATTGACTGATACTTTCAATTTATCTAGCCCTAATAGGATAATTTTTCTAAAGCACTGCTTTCATCCTTACCTGCCTTTTCAAGAATGCATGAGGCCTACAGTAAATCTAATTTTAAAGCTACCCTATAATCCAGTTCACTGATTCTTACTCTCCAGTCCCTACACAACTTCAGTCAGGTTGGTTTTCTCACTGCCTCCTGAACTTCCATTCTTAAATCACATCTTTGTCTTCGTCATAACTACTCTTGGTTTCTTAACTCATCTTCAGTTATTTAAGTCTTTTTATGTTAAGTCCCATATCCACCACTTCTTAATAATTTGAACTCATGGTGATCACTGCCATCACCTCTGTGATTACACTTACTCTTCTTACCAAACTTTTGAAAACTTAACTACAATATGGTGTATTATTTTATAAACCTTGTGAGTTTATTAAGTGAGTGTTTTTTGAGGATACACATTTCTTGTTCTTATCCTTTTTATATTTTTTTAATTGATTGTATTTTAGTATTACAGTGGGAAGTGTGTGTTTAGACTCTTTAAAAGTTGTTTGTATTTATTTGAGCTGTGTTAGTAATAACTATTTAAAATTATCATTTTAGAATTACCTAATATGTCAGCTAATTCTAAAATCAGCATCCCACTTAACGAACAACAAGACAGATATGCCTGTTAATCCTAATTTGAGCTATAGGCTCAATGTCAAAATGAAGTCTCATAATAGTAAAAAAATGGTCAAATTATTTGGAATTTTTGATAAATTAACTGAGTATATAATTCATTATAAGCTTAACACTTATTTTAAGTTGGTTGAGTATACCTAATCTTTGAGTGATTTACTCACCCACCCAGTTTTCTTTATATCCTCTTAGACTTGATAGTTACTTCTGATATCCCTTGCTTAATAATTCAGAAGTGATTATCTCAAGAATTGTATATTTATTTTATAAAGTTGACAGTTCAATATTTTTGTGTATTTTCTTAAGGTCACATTGATCATTTAAGTTTTATTTATTAATATATTTTAATGTACTTGAAAAGAGAAGAAAAAAATGTGTGAAAATTTTCTCTCTCTAACCTAACTTCCTTTATGAGATCCAGGCAGCCATCTGTCTTTTATAAAACATCACCTTCATAAAGTCTTTTATGATCAAAAATAACATTCATAAAAAAGCTTTGCAAAATGAAAGCTCTCTGCAATGAAAAAATAGGACAGGCGTAAATGCTGAGGCACTTTATCTCAGATATCATATATTTTCTCATTTGAGGAAATGTTTTGTCTCTCTTTGAGTTGCTATAATTATGGTTTCCTAAAGTAAGAACTACATTTTTTCATATCTGCTGTAGAGTCAAGATGAGTTTGGTTTATAATTAATAATAATATTCAGTCCTAATGACCCCCTAAAAGATAAATTATCCAAAATAAATTTAACTGAGTGTTCTTTTTGCAGTGACTTTGTATAACCATCACTATATTAGTGGTAACAACCATTTATTGAAAATTTAATATGCTGAGCACTGTGCTAGGTGCTTTCCATGTATTATTGCTAATTTTCATAATAACCCTATGGGGTAAGTATTATTATCTTCATTTTAATAATGAACAAACTGAGTGAAAAAACAGATAACCTACATAAAACCAGAGAACTAATAAGAAGAAAGGCTAGTTGGAATTCAAAATAGGTCTGCCTTACTCCAAAGAATGATCCATTTTTGAAAAATCAAAACAACAATAACAACAGCTAAAATCCATTGTATTCTTATTAAGTGCCAGGCAATGTTCTAAGCTGGTATTATCGAATAGATTATATTTAATGGTATATAAACCCAATTGTTCTTTAAACATTTAGTCAAAGTGATTTTCAGTTTTAGCAATATGATGGGTCATCTCATTTTCTCAATATGCCTCCTAATTATAACTTGGAGCTTTAAGCTTCTTATTGCTTCATTTCCCAAAGATCTACAAAGTAGTAACCGTACATTGATAGATTTATCACAGCTCAGTGTATTCTTTATAGTTTCTAAAATGTGCTGTGTTCGCTGGGCCAAGAGAAAGTAAAAGTTTTGTTGAGGTCTGGCTTGTGTCATTCAAAATAACCAGGCAACTAGAGTATAGCCACAATATGCATTTGCTAATTTAATATAGAAGTTATGTTATGGTGTTTAAGCCAATTATCCAGGATACTTGGTTTTTCTAATATCAATGTATTAGGGAAATTCACTTTCTATGTGGAAGATTTTCTTAGCATAATGGGATTTAATAATTATGTTATTCATTATTTTCTGTTATTAGCACATTTTCTATTGAAGACTGAGTTGATTACATAATGACTCATTATTTTTAAGAAATGTATTTAAAAGGCCTGTAATGTGTTTCAGGTCATCTTTTATGGTTATGCTACTTTTACAATAAATGCTGTATTTGGAAACAAGTATATTTAACTTCACAAAGTCTCATCCTAAAAGAGACTGCTGCAGATGTAAGGACATGCTTTATATAAAGCATAAATCACAATTGCCTTTAACTGTGTGACCCCTTTGCCTCACATAACCTGAAGACCTGACCTCCTTTTGTATTGTAATAACTAGAGCACAGAACCCGTAAAGGGTTTTATTATTTGATGTCCAGAGAGCATGGGGGGTATGGACATCATGTAATAATGTGTGTGTGTGTGTGTGCATGTGTGTGTGTGCATGTGTGTGTGTGTGTGCATGTGTGTATAAAATGAAGCGATGGAGCTAAAAACCAAACTGCTAGAACTGTTAGGAGGAAAGGAAAATATCACTTACTATTAATTAAATGACTTAAATGACTACTTAATTATAACTCAAATGACTAAAAGTCATGTCAAAATTACTATCTTTTGACACTTCACTGTATGTATATGCCCAGTTGATAAAGTATGGTATTTATTTTCTTAAATATCTTACTTTCTGTTGCCTCCAGCCAAAGATTTTCAGGAACACAATTTCTGTTAAACAAAGTTAGATTTATTAACTTGTGATAATGAGTGAGACAGCATATGATGAGGGACTCTGTGATCTCAGCAAAAGTGTGTCAGGAGAGTCTTGATATAGGAATTCGACTGTATGAGATGGTTTGGGGAGAGGTTCAAGGAAACAATTTTCTTCTGGATTGGGTGCTGTCAGAAAATTAGAGCAGTTTTATGATTGGATATCTTAAAGTTTTTTTTCTAGAAGGTGGAGGGAATGGAATATACCTATATAATTAGGGTGGAAATACTATTCACTAAGGTTGGCTGAGGTGGAAGACTCTGTCATTTTGATGATTTGAACAGTGTTCTTTTTTTCTGATTATAACTATAGAAAGGTCTTATTTCTGTCTTATTTCAACAAGGTCAAAGAATTACCTTGCCTGCTGTTAGTTTTTAGGGAAATTGTTTATGTTTAACAGGAGACAATGGCCTATCAATTAGAGCCAGGTCTATATGCCAGGGAACTCAACAATGTAGAGAAGAGGCCTTTGGCACATTGTTTTTCAGATTTCAACGGGCTCATCACTAAGACAGGATACCTTAAATTAGCTGTCTGCATGTGAAGAAGACAATTCATGCAACAGATATTGAAATGTTCTTAAAATAATCCAGGAGATATCCGAATAGTTTCGTTTCACAATAGTTTCTGTTATTTCTTTTCTAGGAAAATAATAAGAGTGACTTCTTGTTGACTGTATTAGTCCATTCTCACACTGCTATAGAGAACTGCCCAAGACTTGGTAATTTATAAAGGAAAGAAGTTTAATTGACGCACAGTTCCACATGGCTGGGGAGGCCTCAGGAAACTTACAGTCATGGCGGAAAGGGAAGCAGGCACGTTTTAAATGTTGGCAGGGGAGACAGAGAGTGTGTAAAGGAGGAACTGTCAAATACCGTCAGATTTCATGAGAACTCACTCTCATGAGAACAGTATGGGGGAAACCACCACCATGATCCAATCCCCACCCACTAGGTCCCTCCCTCAACACATGGGGCTTATGAGGATTACAATTTGAGATAAGATTTGGGTGGGGACACAGAACCAAACCATATCGTTGATTCATTTTCATTCTTCATGATAGAAACTTTCTGTCTCTCATCTCTAAATCCAAATAAGCATTTGCTCTTGATTTCTAATATTCTCCCTTATAGAGTCAGAGAAATAGACTGAATATAAAATATTAGTGGTGTAAAAGGGATATTGCAAAGTAATTTAAACCCTGCTGGAACACACTTCTATGTTCATGTCAACCCACTAGCAGATTTTCTGCAAAATGGAAAACAAATTTATTGTTTTCTTCTCTTCATTAAAATTAAGATACATTAATTTCAATACACTTAGCTCTGCTTTCAAGTGAAATAGCTTAAGCTTGTTTCAGATAACTTTAAAAATAACACTGCTAAAACTGCATAACAGAACATAAAATTGTCAATGTTTGTTATCCCCAAAATCTTCCCCAAATCATGAGATTATCATACTTGAACTAATCTGGATGAGCACTGAAGTACACTGGGGCTTATATAGAGCTTAGAGTTTATAAGGGAAGATGCAACATTATTTCTGTCCTCTGTGAGGAATACTGTGTCCTTACTTGGCAGAAAGGTTATGTGCTTGTCCTTTTTTTGGTTTGGAGAAGGAATGGCAATTTGCCAGTGTTCTGTTTTGTCTTTTTTGAAGAAGTCTTTAATAGCGCATTGAATAGAAGTAGATACATGCAGCATTCTTTTCTGGAATTGGGTTGGATGTTTCATTGCAAAGAAAATAGAAAATTAAAAATAACGAAAAAATGTTGCCAGAATCAAATCTTAAACCAATTTCAAAAAACGTATTTGTTGGACGAGGAACCAGATATCTATGCACATTTGAACAAAAACAGGGAACTATTTAAATAATAGCCATCCTCAGAAGATACAGACATGTGGAATATGATACTCTCATGTAGTTGTTAGTAGTTGTTAGATAGTAAATGGTGTTTAAAAGTTGGTGGGGCATGTCAGATAAAATGATTCTTCTAAAGAGAACACATACTTAGTTCCAATATGCGTTTTTAAAGTGTGAATACCTATTTTGTGCAGCTTTTCTGTTAATGGTCATGGCTGCAAACTGTTTCTAAATGGAACAATCCATGAAAAACATGGACTAAAATATATGCACATATGATTTAAAATTTAGATGACATAATTTATATGACTTAATCATTTCATTTCCCCCAGTAACTGAATGCGTGACCTTGTCCATCTCATTTCACTTCTTTAGGTCATCTTCCTACCACCCCTTACGGAGTCTAGGATAAATGATTTCTAAGATTATTTCCAGTTTGTCTATGATTCTAACCTATACAATATTGGATCTATTTGTACCAGACCTATTTACTTTCTTCCTGAGTAACCAAAGCATATATTTTATAGAGAATGAGGTATTATCTTAATTTGATTTATTAATTAGTATTTCTTAAGTGATTTCCAGAGCACTGTGCTAACAGTTTTGAAACCACAGACACATATATAGGATGATGAAATGTGTGCTAAACTCATGAATTTTATACTACGACATAATGTACATCAATATAAAACAAGGATATCTTATTTATTTATTTATTTATTTATTTATTTATTTATTTATTTATT
Source organism: Rhinopithecus bieti (assembly GCF_001698545.2). Classification (NCBI taxonomy): domain Eukaryota; kingdom Metazoa; phylum Chordata; class Mammalia; order Primates; family Cercopithecidae; genus Rhinopithecus; species Rhinopithecus bieti. Next base: position 225,444 of record NW_016810178.1, read on the forward strand.
TTATTTTTGAGACAGAGTCTCACTCTGTCGCTCAGGCTGGAGTGCAGTGGCACAATCTCAACTGACTGCAACCTCTGCCTCTCAGGTTCAAGTGATTCTTCTGCCTCAGCTTCCCAACTAGTTGGGATTACAGGTGTGCACCACCACACCTGGCTAATTTTTGTATTTTTGGTAGAGACAGCGTTTCACCTGTCCCTGCAGGTGGCTATGCTGGTCTCAAACTCCTGACCTCAAGTGATCTGCTCTCCTCAGCATCCCACAGTGCTGGGATTACAGGCGTGAGCTACTGTGCCTGGCCAATAATATCCAATTTAAATCAGAATAGAAACAAACAAGTGGTTAGATACGTTCTGGGAAGTCACATGGGTGCTTTGAATGACCCATTCTGAGGAAGGTCATGTCAGATTGAAGTTATATGTGTATCAGGTACAAACATCATCACAGCAGAAATGCTGATGCCAATATTTGTCAAACAGGGGATGTACCCTCCCTCTTAACTGGTAATACGCTCAGGCCTTATTCTAAGCACTTTATAATATTTTAACTCAGTCTTGGCTTTATGTCTATTTTACAGATGAGATAACTGAAGCAGATTCTTAGCAGTTTGCCTAAGGTGATGGAACTAGCAAACAGCAGACCGAGATTTGAACCATTGGTCTGGTTCTAGAGTAAATATTTGATCAGCCTGCTTTGTGCACAAATGTAGTTATCAATACAAACTGGATTATGTATTTTTTTATGATGTTGATTGGTTTGATAGAAATACCTTCAGAAAGAGAAGCAGAGCTGCACAACGTTTAATTCCCCTTTGTTGCCTTCAATTACAAAATGTCTGATGCATCACATCTCACAGTCATTACACCCTTTTCTTTGACCAAGAAAGATGAGATGTCTCAATTTTATTCCTAATTCTGTAAATAATTGCCAAATCAAAATGTTCTTTAGAAATAAAAAGTGAAAGTTAAGAAAAGCAGAAAGTATTAATATTTATATTATTTATTTGTGAATATCAAATATCTTGAAGAAATAGAATCCCAATTTGATATCATAGTGGTTTATTCTTATTAAAAGATAAGCTTAAAATGCTTAAAATGTGCCAGACAGTATTCCAAGTGCTTTGCATGTGTAAACCCATTTGATTCTCATAACTGCCCTTTGAGATGGCATAAAATTATTACTATTTTATAAATGAGGAAAGCAAGGTGGAAAGATAAATAACTTGCCCAAGTTTTCCCAATTTTTAAGTGTTCAAAACAGGATTTGAACCCAAAGAGCCAAAGAGTCCAGACCATGTCCATACTCAATACCATAAGAATGTGTTATATATTATACATATATACTCATTCATATATATATTTATACATTATATATATATATACACACTAATTCAGCATTCATTATTTCATTTCTCTAGCATTCAGTTATTTAGCACATATTTATTGAATGCTGCCATGTGCCAAACACTGGATTATGCCCTAAAGAGTTAGTAGTTACTAAGAAAAGGAAAAGTCCTGCTTTCATGGAGCTTACATTCTGGTATAAGAAAATAGTAAACAAATACAAGAAAATAGTAAACAAACACATAATTCTTACAGATTGTGAAAACTGCCAGATTGTGAAACAAAGTTAACTGCAAAGGATCAACTTTATGTAGCATTATCAGTGAAGACATCTCTTGTTTTAGTCATGTTCAAAGTTACAAAAGAGCTAGGAAGACAGATTTCAAGAAAATGAGACACAAAATAAAATCATATAGAACATAAAGTTTTAGCTATATTATCAAATACTAAGCTCTCAACCATTTGAGAACTCTGTTGATGGAGTAATGAAAAAGACTACAGTAAGAGGTTGTAGACAGGTTTGATTTTTTGAAATTTAGTATTAAAAATGAAGAAATGTGGTTTAACATTTTTTAAGAAGTGAGGATGATAGGCCACATGCCTATCAGTGGTACTTGAATTTTAAGTAGAGTAGATAAACTATTTTTGTTTATTTGTAGCTAAAAATATAAGCTGGTTAATAGGTGGGGATGAAGTTAATTAGACAAAGTTATAAATCCTTGGAAGTCATAATCAAGACTTTTAATTTACTGCATAAGTCATTTGGGGACACTATGAAGTTTTGTAGACTCCATCAGCAATTGCTTATTTAACACCCACTGCAATATAGATACTAGTAGTCTCTTGCTATCCACTCTTGTCCTCTTCCAATTGTGTGTGTGCTTTTTAAAAATTTCTGACTACAGCCAGAGTGATCTTTTAAAGGATAAATCTGACCACATTCCTCTCCAACTTAAATCTCTTTAAAGGCCTCCCATTGGTCTCAGCTTAAAATAAATGAAATCCTGAGTATAACTTGTACAGTCCTGTCTGATTTAGCCCCTGATTTTTGCTCTTTTCGCTCCCTCCTCTCTCTCACCAGGGCTATCATTCCTCTCCAGAAAACACACACACACACACACACACACACACACACACACACACACTCCGTGCTTCAACTAGCTAAATTCTACTAATTAATTAATATATTTCTCATCAACTATTAGCATGTATAGAGCAGGCTTCTGTCTGCTTTGCTTACCTTTGCATTCCCAGCACCTATTATGGTTTCTGGCATCTGGCACATCATAGGAGCTCAATAATAACTTATTTAATAAACAACTTAATTAAATGTGTTAGGTATTGTAAGAAATGCAAATACAATACAAAATACTTAAGCTATACATGGAACATGAACAATACGTAAAACAATTCAACACAATAAAACACTAAATGCTAAATATTGTGGTGCCAATTTCTAGGCTGGCAAGATTGCCAAAAATGAAGGTGTGGGATAGGAAATGAACATGGCAAATACAAAGGACACAGGAAAGTTCAGCTGGATATAGCAGACATCTCATGTGAGGGATTAGTGAGAATTAGGGTAACGATCTTGCTTTATCTAAGATGATAAATCAATCTGTAGGCCATTAAAATAAAACGCTGCAAATTGATAACAGGGAAATAGCAGCGACAAAATGATATTCCAAATGAGGTTTATTTATCTATAAATCTGGGAGACAATGTGTCTTAATTTTATAGTGGAACTTGGTTCAAATTCTGGCTGTGTGAATTGGGCAAATAATTCAGCCATTATGAAATTTAGCATCTCTTTTGGTAACATGAGTAATTTACACATATTTTGATGTGGCATTTTATTGATTAATGAAAGAGGCATGTAAAGGAATTTTCAGATTCCTTTGTACAAAGTGGATTCCAGATAAATACTGCCTTACATCTAGTGAAGTGAATGTAAGAAGGGTAGTATCCGTGAGACACCGAAGGTAAGGAACACACTACAGGCCAATTTAATAACACAGGCGTATGAGTTTACTTGGGCTGCTGAAACAAAGTACCACAAACTGATGGCTTCAAAGCAATCTTTGGCATTCCTTAGCTTATAGATGAATCACCACAGTTTGAGCCTTTATCATCATGTGCCATCTTCCCTGTGTGAACATCTCCGTGTTTCTTTTCATTTTATAAGGACACTAGTCATATTGAATTAAGGTTACCCCCGTAATTCTATACAACTTTAAGTTAACCAATTACGTCTGCAACAACTCTATTTCAAATAACATTTTTAGGTTCCCGGAAAGGCATGAATTTTAGGTGAAACTATTCAACCCAGTACAGTAGGAATGAAATGGCAGGAATCTAGACTGAGATGTCGGTAGCAAGATTGGAAAGATGTAGGACAAATCATAGAGTTATGTTAAAGAACATACTAGTAGAGATTGATGAAGATTGAAAACAGAATTTCTGCGAGCTGCTTACGATTGAACCTTTTGTAGTGCTTGGCCTTCAAAAGTCAAAAGAGAAACAGATGAAAAGAGGTTTGTTTTTTTTGTTTGTTTTTCATTATTCCTTTCTCTTTTACTATTTATTCAAAATTACATAGTTCAACCCTGAAAAGCATTTTAGCCAGATCTTGCCTATATTTCAATGTGTAGCATTCTCTGACACTCAGTTGTTTCTATTTCATCCCCACTAGCAATTTTAAAGTTGGGAGTCATCTTAGGGAAGACTGTTGAGAGGTTGTTTCCCTCCTGAAGAAACCTACATTCTGTCAGTTATTAGCAAATATTAGTTGAATTGTAAGTAGAGTGACAAGAACTAATTCCTGGATAGTGAAAAAGGTAGATAAACAAATAGCCTCTGTCATGTAACTTAAAGTCTACATAGGGACCCAATGAACAAGTATGCAAATAAATGGAAAATAACACGCTTTGAACAAGTCGTGTTTACATGTGCCACAAAAAGGGTTCTGTGATTAGAAAATAACAGTGAGGGGTGGGAAAGGGAGGTGTGAAGAGGTCAGAAAAGATTTGTAGCCTGGCAATATAGAATTGGGAATTGAGACACAAAGTCAGAATTTTAGCCAAAGGAATCAAGGGAATCACTTAGGTAACAACGTAGAAAGTTTATTTAAAGGAAAGTTTGTTCAGAATTCAAATTTATAAAATTGATAAGAATAGAGTTGTTCTTGTTGAAATAGAGTTGGGAGGTAAGAAAATTACACCTCAGACCCTCCATGGGCTGACAGTGATCCCTTAGCTTCTAGGGACACATTTTATAAAACTGACAGTGATAAGAAAGAGAGTAAGACACTAGCTTGTAGCACCCACGTGGTCTTGGAAAAGTAGCATAATAACTCTGAGCATCATAGTCTTCTTTAGTAAAAAATTACAACCTTTAATCTTTTAAATCCTGCAACTGAGTTATCTAGGTCATTCTCAGCATATTCCACAGATGATAATAGTCATGGTTTCCACATAAAAAAATGTTTCTTATTTAAAATAATAAAACAATTTGGGATTAGCATGAAGATTAAAATAGCTTCACAGGAAAGCACAAGCAAAATAATACAGACATGAGCATCTCTACATTTCTGTAATTTCTGAGTTGATCTCTATTCTATGATAAGACGAGTCAAAATCTTCTCTAAAGCATAGTCTTAGAAACATTTCTCTGTGTAGGGCTCCCCTGTCTTCTCCCTTTTCTCTTACATTTTGGCATTTCTTACAATTACCTTTTACCTTTATCACTGTACCCCCTTTAAGTAATAAGTTCAGGAAAACAATTTTCAAAATTCCTAATTACTATCCACCAAACATTTTATCAAAAATCTGGGTTATACTTTATGCTATGGGGTTCTTTCCCAGCGAGTCTTTCTTCTCTAGCAGTAACTCTTCTGTACAGTGGTGTTTTACTTGCAAATTAACATCCATGCACAGCAAGTGCTTTTATAAACAGGCTAAACTACTGGAAGGAAGATGTTTGAAGGGACAGATAACAATTTGCAGAAGAAAATTAAAACATGTTTATTTTTTGTTTCATCTCTCTAGATCTACATTTTGAAAAGTTTTTCTTTTATTTGTCCTTAGTAACCTGAACGTTTATTAGCCAATTAATCTCTTATAAATAGCTTTTTATTAGATGATGATGAATTAATGATTTTATGCTTTGCCCAAGTTTTTGTTCAAGTTTTATCCTCCACCTGAAATGCTCTTCTCCCCAGGATTACTCTTTAGACCTGGAAAAATTTTACTCCTTCTTTCAAGTACATCTTATTCTTTTCCTACTGTAGGAATCTTCCTGACCTGGTCTAGCTGATACTCTTCAATGCTCCCATAATACTTTTTTTTTTTTTTTTTTTTTTTTTTTTTTTTT
>NW_016810178.1:231669-232822 GCF_001698545.2 Rhinopithecus bieti
TTTTTTTTTTTTTTTTTTTTTTTTTGCAATAGGAGTAGTGTTGAATGCACTTTGAAATTAGAGGATATACACTTCAATTTTTGGCTATGTCCTATACTAATTGTGTGGTCTTGTATAAGCTACTGTGTCTTTTGAGTCTCATTCTCTTTATCGGCATATTGAGTACATAAAGAACTTCTAAGTTTAAGTAGTAAAAATAGGCATATAAAACAATTTGCCTCAGATGTTATAATAGTAGAAAACATGTTTCCTGAATGAATATGAGTATAGTACATTTTTGGAAGACTTTAAGATAAAAAAAGACTTCAATCAAGCAAAGGATTTTGTCGTAGATTTTAGATATCATGCGGGGATAGTAGGCAGGAAGCCTGGATTCATAGAGACTTTGTTGTAGTGGCCTTTCAATTATGCCAAGTGCCAGTGGAATCCAATGGGATGACCCGTTCAAATGATATAATAATTAGAAACACGACATTTGACCAACAGACATCTTATAATTATATTAAAGTAGCATGGTGAGACAAAGCTCTGGAGCCAGGCTACCTAGGTTCAAACCTCAGCTCTGTCACGTTATAGCTACGTGATTTGGGAAAACTTTTAACTCTCTTTGACAGTTTTCTTTTTTAAAGAATGGGGGCAATTAAGAAATAGTAACATAAATTAAATAAGAATTTTTTTTTTTTTTTGCGAGGATTGAGTTAAGTATTTATAATATTGCCTGGAATAAAGTAAACACTGAGTATTTGTTTGCAATTATTGCTGTATGCCATGCACTTTGCTAAGGGTAAGTTCAGGGGATTCAGTGATGTGTATTGGGAAAGATAGGTATTGAGCAAGTAAGCAAACATGAATACATGATTCCAAATTGTGATCATGCAAAGGAGGAAAAAAACAAGATGTTTTGAACCACATAACAGGAAGGACTAGAATAAGGGTAAGAAATAAGGAATAAAAAGCAAGCATTGTTACCTTGGGAAAATATTTTGTAATGTTGTAGTATATTTTTAAAAATAAAGATGTAATTGAAGCTTGATAAATTATGTAATTTATTTTTATTCTTTTTAAACAACCTTTGATAATTTTCTTGTTTTTTTTTTTTTTTTTTTTTTTTTTTTTTTTTTTTTTTTTTTTTTTTTTTTTTTAATATATAATT
>NW_016810178.1:233200-240869 GCF_001698545.2 Rhinopithecus bieti
TTTTGCATATGTGAATACATGTAGCTGCTCAGAAAAGGAATAAACACATTGTTTATTTTTATAGCCTATCAACTAAGGGTGTGCCAACCTCCACCACCTGTACCCAATGCTGAAATGTTGACGGAAGATGATGAATTTGAAATAGGTAAAGCCTGTTAAATTATCTTCAAAGAAAACATACTGCTGGCAGAACTATTTGCTTAAAAATAAGCCAAAATAAAGAATAGTAATAGCCTGACTTGAGATCCTCATTCCCTGTGTTGATAGAGATTATTTAGAATTTTTGAGAAGAGAGAGGAGTGAAAAGAGGAAAGGGAATATTAGAGAAGAAAAGTAATTTGTTTTCTGGAATGTACAATTAGAAAACGTGTTAAAATTTGAACCCGTTAACTTTACTCTGATGGTTCTTTCCAAACTGTTATCTTGCTGCCCTCTGACACTGTAGTTCTAGCCTTTGTGCTTTGAATTCAGACCTGTGCCTGACCTGGTAGAATGAATGGTTTGTAGGGCATATTAGAAGTCATATGTCATTTCCGTATCTTGGAAAATGCTTAGTCGATCCTACTCAGTTTAATCATAAAGTTGTTTTAAAACTGAGTTGGAAGTTCAACCCAAATAATTAATGCCACACAGTTTGAAAAACAAATTATATACGAAGACATCTTAATGTTGCCGTAGTAAACTTTCATTATTCATTATTATTATAATATTGATTTTGGCTGAAATACACAAAGAAACTATCAGTGACCGATGTAACTTTAATTCAAACACAAAAGCAATAAAGAGAAAGCCTTCTAACTACTTGCTGTATTTTTATTGCCTATCTCACCTATATCAACTAAATTATTTCATTATGACTATTGCTTATATCCAGTCAGCATGCACCAGTACAGAGGGAATGGCAGTTCACTTTTGCCTTCGGTCCTCATTGGTCAATGACTATTATATACTGGTTTTTCAGTATCTTGAATATAACTCCTACTTATACCTAATAACATTTTTGTACTGATTGAAAATAACTAAAGGAGAAAATATTCTCTGACAATTGAAATATTTATTTTTATCATCACCTTGTTGCTTATATGAAACCTCCCCTCTTTTTTTAAATAGGTGATATTATTAGATATCAGTGTCTTCCAGGATTTACTTTAGTTGGTAATGCAATTCTGACGTGCAGATTAGGAGAACGACTGCAGATGGATGGAGCACCTCCAGTTTGTCAAGGTATTCAATAGTTCTTACGGTTACCTGTTTCTAAAATATTTGCTTTATGTTTAACTTAATATGGGTAAGACTGAGAAAAATCTGTTTATATGAATAAGAAATATTTAACTGGAAACAGTGTTATAAGTTTTATAACTCATGTGTGCTATTTCATTTAGAAATAGTCCACTGTTTATCAGATTTAACTCTAAACATCTTTGATTCTTTCAAGGGTAAATTTTTCTGGTTTAGCATGAAGTCCGTTCAAGTTACTCCAATTATTTTGCTCTTTCGGGTGGGAGTGGAGGTGGAGAGAAAGAGAAATCACTTAAAATAAAGGTTTCAATGTTGATTGCTTTTACTTAGAAAGAGCTTCCGATCTAACCACTAGACTCATTAAACTTTATTAAGTACCTGTTACATAATGAGGATCTGAGGAAAAAAACAAATAAACAAGCAGGGTAACAAAAAAAAATACATTTTAAGTGGCCCTTGCTGTGGATGTGTCATGGAAAGGTGCTATGGCAGTCATACAGGGGATAGCAGTACAGTGTTTAGGGAAAGAGACCAGGAAGCTGTAGATTCATATAATTTTTAGCCACTTGTGGGGCAGGGAAAGCTTGATGGAAGCATTGTTCCCTGAGTCATGAGACACAATTCCAAATGACAGTGAGACTTATTCTGGTAGAACAGAGCTAGGGAGAGGGTGGTCTAAGTGGCAGATACATATGCAAAGATAGAGAAGTGAAAAACAACAGGGCATGGACTTCAAGGATTCACTACGTTAAAAGAGTAAGGCAAAGATAGACCTTGAATGATGTGCTAAGCTGTGATGTTCAAAAAACATTTATTGTTCATTTGTGTAGCCCCTAGGCCCAGAACAGTGCCTAACACACAATTATCATAAATGTTGATTAAGTTGAATACAATTGAGTTGTATTTTATTATTTCTTCTAGCTTTTTTTTGGATTAATTCCTTCTTTGGGATTAATTCCTGAGAATACTGGAAATCTGTTTCCTGTGCAGTATCTTAGCTGCTATCACAAGTCTAAAGTAACTTCTGATTTTTATTCTAAACATATGATAATTAAAAGAAGATAAAAAGATTACCGGAGGCTTTGATGGTAGGAAAAGATAAGCAGGAAAGCAGGTTTGAGGGTATAAATTGGAGCCAGCATGAGAATTTCCCATGGTCTTAATGCTATTAGAACATCTTGAAGTTGGTTGAGAATTCTGAAGTCTATCACTTATATATTCCAGACATTTAGATGTCATTCATTCAGCTTTTCCCTTCATGTAAGGCTACTCTCTAGACCTTTAGAATTATGTAGTTTTCATATTCAGATATTTAGATACACAAATAGAGAAGACAGAGGCTCAACATTTGAAGGCTTATACATGGGAAAAAAAGTTGAGCAGCCATGGGATATGTCAATGAGCCAATTATATAACTGCATTTCTGTCTTGACCCCAATAAAAACTACATTGTGAGCTCTTGGAGGGCAAGCTTCTTGTTCTTATATCTGAATCCCAATTCAATAAATTTTATAAAAATTAAAGTAAATATAACATTCAGATAAGCTAGATATTTTACAATTTTTTGTCTCTCAGACTTTCAATGTCTTATTCCCCAAATCAGAATTTCCCGTAGATTAGTAATTGAACTTATTCTGTCTGCTGTGGAGAATGTAGAAAACAGAGTAAATTTTTGTCCCTGATAACACTTCAGATACTAGCCAATAAAGTTAATAAATCATCCTTTAGAATGAGTTTATGTAGAGTTTCTCTATTAATTAGTTCACCAGGTATTTAAGCCAAAAAGCTGACTTTACATTTTTGTTTCATTGAGTTTATTACACAAGCTTGCTAAGACAGTCATTTGTTTGGAATCGGCTAGAATTAGTCTACATCGTTTTAGTCCATTAAAAAAAAATTTTGTCTTTTCCTAAAACGTAGCAATATCATTTTGTTCTCTCTTCTTCTTTAGATGCTCTGTAACTCTATGTGTCTCACTTAAAACATGGAAAATAATTCCAAATACGATTTTCTGTAGAGTTTGTTGTAAATGAAATCTAATGGATGCTTACATTTTCTGGTTTAAAACATTGGCTCCAAGTGAATCTGGGAGACTTTGAGCACTTTAAACTTTCTGGCCATCAGTTTTCTCATATTTACAATGGGGATAAAAGTCTACACATTTTTAAAGTTGTGATAAGAGAGAGAATGTACCAATGGTATTTAACAGTGTCTAACATATAGTTACAATCAACAAATATTTACTGTTATTCTAGGTGACTGTCAAGCTTCTTGCTATATGTTAGACAATGTGAGGAGAATATGTTAATTTGTGTATTTGTAGTAAAGTATATTGGATCATACCACTCATTTCAATCTGTCATAGCCACATATTTACTATTTTTTTGTCTTTGACTCATATATTCCATATTGTTTCCAGTCTTCAGGTTTATATTTTCTTTTTTATGTATTTTAAATTTTTTGAAAAGCAATGTCAGAGTTCTCTTTTTAGGTGGAGAATGAATAACCTGATGCCAGTTATTCAATATTTTTATTCTCAAAATTATATCCATGAAGGAAAATCCTGGGTTGAAGCAGAAGGAACAGAAGTAATATCCAAAAAAAGTAGAAAATAGCTCTTAGCTTTATCTATACTATGTTTTAAACCCTATTATATAGTCAGTTTTCAAAAAGTCATGTGTTAGTTCTGGCCAGTTTTCAAGTAGTCTTTTCTTTTCAAGTTATTAACATGTTAACAGAGCAATCATAAGCTTCCATAATCCACTATGTTACTTACTCTTTTCTACCCCTATATTTGTTGGAGACTTTATAACTCAAAATATTTAATTGTCTTGGTACCTTGAACACTATGAATATATAAGTTCTTCATCTATTTATTATTTTCCAGAAACTACATTAGTAGTTTTCGGTCCTAACTCATTCAAATAAACATGGAAAAGCAGGAATTCTTCTTAAAATGCTGCTCTAATTATTTTGAGAAACAATGCTGTTTAACTCCAAAATGAAAGTTAAAGTATAGTGGTTGAATTAGGAAATGGCATGGGATGTATTTCTATTAACCAAATCATCAAAAATTAGCTAGTTCACCCATTCGTTCAGTTGTCTAAATGTTTTTAGTAAGAACACTCAGCAAATAGTCCAGTCTAAGTTTAAAACTTGTTAGCAATTATGTTCATAAGACATTTTACCGTGGCCATTATGCTATTCTGACAAATAGAAAGTTCTTCCTTATATTGAAGTAAATCCTGTTTGGTGCATATTGGTTTACTTTTGCACAATGGACCATACTAAATAATTCCAATACTCTTTTCACACCACAGAACTTCAAAAAAAAATTGTAAGAGGTTAAAATGACATAATTTGAGTAAAAAGGGCTTGATCAACTTAGTCATACTCTTCATTCTAAATCCAAATTTAAGTAGATGTTCATAATTTTGGTCTGATACATAATGCAATTGAGGCCAACAACTAAAATTTGCTGTATGTTGCAGGCTGTTAGATCATAATTATGTTGTTTTGTCATTATATAACACATTTTCTGTGTTTTTATAAGTGTTTATATATATGTGTATATATATGTATATGATGTTAAAGCAGCGGGATTATTATTATATAAAATGAGTTTGTGCTTTGGGCTGTATTTATGGCCTGGAGATGGTGTAAAGAGCTAAAAGGCAACTGGTGACCCAGAATTGTGTTAAATCGTCATGGTAAACGTATCCCTGATACCAGAAATGACTTTACCTGAAATGAATACTTTGAGAGAGGGCAGTTTTCTCTCTGACCCCACACACCTGAGTGAGTAGAAGGTTTAAGAGAGAAGAGAGTCAGTTAAAAAGTAAGGAAAGAAAGAGGTAAGGCAAAGACATAAATAAGACAGGCAGAGGTGGGAGAACATAAGAAGATTAGGAAAGGTTGGGAAAAATGTGAAGAAAGATGAGGAATTAAGTGGCTTATATTTTATTTATGTATTTATTTATGTCCAGAAAGTGGTACATCTTCCATGTAATAAAAAAATAAATCAATACTATAAATTTTTAGGTCATTCCTCCAGCTTTTGAATCATAAGTTTAATACAGCTTGTCTCTTCTAACAAATAATTCAATGTATCATCCTTATAGCTATTGAACATGAAAGCAGAATACTCAGTATCTAAAATACAGTTTTCACTGAGGCTCTAAAAAACTAGCACTATGTAATGGCATTTTTCTTTGACAGTGCTCTGTCCTGCCAATGAATTACGGCTAGATTCTACTGGAGTCATATTGAGCCCTGGATATCCTGACAGTTACCCAAATCTTCAAATGTGTGCGTGGAGCATTTCAGTGGAAAAGGGTTATAATATCACCATGTTTGTAGAATTCTTCCAGACAGAAAAGGAATTTGATGTTCTTCAGGTGTATGATGGTAACCAAGGGTTATATTTTTTTGGATATTCATCAATTAAGTCCAAATGTTCTAATTATACATGTAAACTTTGAGTATAAACAGCTGCTTATGTGAGTTTATCTTACAAATATTTTTAGAAGCATCAACATTAAATTTACTCCAATACCATATAAAAATTATAGTTAGCTTCATTATTATTTTACGAATTGTACATTGTTTAGCTATAGAATTAAAATGCTTAGAACAAACATTTTATGCTTTCAGTTATTGTTAACAAGGTAGATTGACAGTGAAGCAATTTAACTATATTTAATACTATTCTAAAGATACAAAATACTAAAGATAAATGAGAATATAATTAGTTTTATCTAAATTGTTTTATTATCTTCCCAAAGGACCAAATATTCAAAGTCCAGTGCTTATTTCCCTCAGTGGGGATTATTCATCTGCTTTTAATATAACAAGCAACGGTCATGAAGTATTTCTTCAGTGGTCAGCAGATCATGGCAATAACAAAAAAGGATTTCGGATAAGATATATAGGTATGTAAAACTTTTAACTTCAGGACAGATCTCACTAGCATCTTCAGTATGATTATGATTAAGGAGCAGAGACATTACTCAGTCATGAATTCAAATCACAGCTCCTCCATTGATGGTTATTGGACAATTTACATAACCTCTCTATTTCCTATTGTAATGATAATAATTCTACATCCCTCATATGATTTTGTAAAATATTAAAAGCATTTAGGATACTTATATAAGTCAGTTATAAATTAAACTGCAATTTTAATACTTAAAAAAAGATTTGTTTTCCTGGAACTGACAAAAAATATTAATAGTGTTGCTCAGCTCTGTGTTATCTGAACTATTTAATAACTCCTTTAAATTACAGGTTTAAACAAAGGATAAACATACAGTGGTCAAAATCTTTGTTTTAATTTTTATCCATCTATTTGTGATACTTGCTAAAATATCTTAAATATTGAAAGAGAGGGTAACAAACACATCATTTACAAGCCTTCAGTTTTAAAAAACAGAAATGTTTTGTCATACTGCTTTTCCTTGCACGATATTTAGAAAGATATAGGTTGGAAATTCTTTTTAATACCAAGGTGACATAGATTTTTCTATGTCTTCCTGTTTATAAGGTCTACTCGTACTGAACCAATAAGGAATTTCTTGTTGAGTAAATGCACATAAATAGTCCTCCATTATGTGAAGGTTATGTTCCTTTTCTTAACTGCCCTTCTAAATCATGTCAGAGACCATTCTAAATCATGTCAGAGGCCATGGATATGTGCTCAATAGCAGAATCCCTCAGAATCAGTCAGCTGTCTCTTTCTATACCGTGTTCACACAATGCCTCCCAAATCATGTGTCATTGGTAATCAGTACAACTGAAAATTGCTTTTATGAATGTTTTATAAACAACTCTGACACTATGATTCTGGGCATAGAGAGATAAATTCTGAATTTCAGTTCTAAAATGTATACTCTTGAATTTTACTCATTTATACAAATTTAGAACTACATATAAAATGTATGAATAGAATAATTCTGTTCAATTCCCTTGACTTTAAAACTCTGAAATGATAGTTTGATTTTAATTTATTAATAATTTATATTTTACACATTAGAATAACGTGTCACTGACAGCATATTACTACTATGTACATAATTGTATCCTACAATAGGTTTCTATTACATTGAAAATAATTTATTATGCAATCAAAGTAGAAGTGTTTTAAAAAGTTGAAATGTGGCCAGGCACAGTGGCTCATGCCTGTAATCCCAGCACTTTGGGAGACTGAGGCAGGTGGATTGTCTAGGTCAGGAGTTCGAGACCAGCCTGGCCAACATAGTGAAACCCCCTCTCTACTAAAAATACAAAAAATTAGCTGGACATGGTGGTGGGCACCTGTAATCTCACTTACTTGGGAGGTTGAGGCAGGAGAATCACTTGAATCCAGGAGGTGGGGGTTGCAGCGAGCTGAGATCGCGCCATTGGACTCCAGCTTGGCAACAAGAGCAAAACT
>NW_016810178.1:241405-243457 GCF_001698545.2 Rhinopithecus bieti
AAAAAAAAAAAAGAAAAGAAATATAGGATATAACCAGTCATCTTGAAGAATTTTCATTATTGAGCTTATATTTCTGTAATATGAACAATGTAAATGTCTTTTTATTAAAGTTTTGTCCAAATAGGGCATTTAAAAGTCAGCACATTAAATTCATGACACATAATATAAAAGAAAACTATTCAAATTAAACAATTATAAGCATTAGATTGACCGTGTTATAGACCAATCCTTGTTCTTATTATTTCTGACAAAGTTGGATATAAATATAATGCAAATACCACTTTTAGCCCTCAAGAACAGCTTGACATATTGAATATGTATTTTTGCCTTTAGAAATGACAGGTTATGACATATATATCCTAAGTCCAATTTGTTTCTTACTATTTACCCCCAAAGCCCCATTTTTCTCAGATGAATTCATTAAAGTTTCAAAAGGTAAATGGAACCTGCCATGCTGAATATTCTCAAAAGTACATATATATGAAAAAGCTATTTGACATTATCTGTTGGCATTTCACACATCAGGAGATGAAAAACTTTTTTATTTTATTGGCAATTTCTATCATAATATGTAAACGCTCTTGACAGATTGGAAACCCTTTAACAGACTGGGAAAGAGGATTATGGAATGTGGGGGATTATTTTAGACATCAACCAAAATGAAATGTATGACCTAACATGATAGAAGTGTCTGGATATAACTTCGAAGTGACATGTAAACGACATGCTCTAAAATATTGCTACCAAGGCTGTGGCATTTAGGTCCCCCAAATGACAGGAAATGCAGTTTCCAAAATTCAATTAGATATTTGTTGGGCTTTTGAACCTCCAGGGTGTTTTGAAAATACATTTCAATTCAGAAGACATTTTAGGTGACAATATAAATTGGAAGAAAGCTCAGAGTTAGTTATGTCCCCCAAAAGTTATGTCAGTAGATTATTTTCAAAAGAGGATAGAGCACAATATGAAGTTCATATGAATTAAAATTTATATAGATGACCACTGACCTACTTTTAAGCACTAGTCGCTGTATAGGTATTTATCACTTTGGGTAATAACTTCTGGGTCATTAATTAAACAGCATTTTTTTTTTTCTTTTGAAAAGCTTTCTACTGTAGTACACCAGAATCCCCACCTCATGGATATATTATCAGTCAGACAGGTGGGCAGCTTAACAGTGTGGTCCGTTGGGCCTGTGATCGAGGATTCCGACTTGTTGGAAAAAGCAGTGCTGTGTGCAGAAAGTCTTCCTATGGGTATCATGCATGGGATGCGCCGGTCCCTGCCTGTCAAGGTGAAGTATATTATGCCAAAATGAACAAAAACATTAATATGAAATTAGCACCATTTAACTTTTTCATTTGGATCACTAACATTTCTGAGAATAGAAATATTCGGAAGCATATTGTGAACTCTTTTCGTAAAAACAAGGCATAACATCGCAGAATGATACATTCCAAGGGAAAGATACATACTGTTTTATAGTTCTTCATTATTGCTATTCAACTTATATGCCTTGACTTTTGCCCCGTGTATGCATACTTTATTCATACATCCTCCATTCCAGTTACTTTGTTGTCATACAATTATTGAAACAGAGAGGGAGACTGAGTTAGTGTGAAGTCTACGGAGAGGTAATAGAGAATAAGAATGGGCAAGTACACTGAAGACTAAGTTTCACTCTTAGCATGCAAACTTTGCTCTCACAGCAACAAATTTAAAAGAAAAATGTAACCCACCACCTGGTTATTTTTTTCTTCAGTGGTACAGATAGCACAACAGAGATATCAGAGATATGTTTTTTATTTTCTTTGTATTTTGTCAAAATCGAGGCACTGAGCATTATATCATGCCACAAAAGAATAACAAGCTTGTTAATCAAAAAATGGCATGTTTTAGAGTTTTGATTAAGACTTGTTTTATGGGAGGCTGAGGCCAGAGAATGACTTCAACCCAGGAGGCGGAGGTTGCAGTGAACTGAGATTGCAACACTGCAATTGCACTCCAGCTTGGGCAACAAGAACGAAACTCGGTCTCAAAAAAAAAAAAAAA
>NW_016810178.1:244743-254583 GCF_001698545.2 Rhinopithecus bieti
AAAAAAAAAAAAAAAAAAAAGGCTTGTTTTAAATAGTAGTTGAGTCTCTTACCTAAAGGTAGCCATAGTCATAAAGACAAGTTCATCATCAGCTACATAGAAAAGTTAATGTCATTGAACTTTGAAAATTTTAAAATACTTAATTCATTACATTATTTTATCAAGATGAAAATTAATTTTGTATTTTATTTAACTCTACTCATCATGTAAATATACAGATAGCAATTTTGAACTCTCACATGAAAAAATGCAGGATACTCTAGGTTAATAAGAAGTCTTATTAGCTATTTTTTGGTGGGCATTTATAAAAAACAAAAAAGTAAGATAGGTAATTAAAATTTAAAATCAACCATTAGCAAGTTAAAATTGACTAAGGAATAGATATTACCAGTCACTTGAAATGGCTTCTTTTACCTATTAGAGTGCAATTTGTAATTCCTAAAAAGATAGATTTCAAAGGCATATGTAAACAAATTCAAAATGAAAGAATTATTGTTTCTTGTGTTGATACAAGGAAACATTAATCACTGATTAGGATTCTGGGAAGCACCATTACCTTAATGGGTTGTCAACACTGAAGGCATTTACTTCATGTGAAATAGATACATTTTAATAACATATTAAAACTACTGCTTTCCTTCAACTAATGAATAGCAGGAGTATTTATAGTTTCTTAGTATTAACCAATTTCCCAGAATTAGTTTGGGAAAGAATTTTGATCCCAAATTTCATAATAGAATTAAAAAATATAAAATAAGCTTATATCATATATATTTTAAATAACCATTAAAATGCTCCAAATTTTATTTTTTTAATTTTAAACTTTTGTATTTTAGTTACATAATGGTTGATTTTATTTATATTTATATACACACATACACATACACACCTCTATGTGGCACATACATAATTCTTAAGAAACATTTTGTGAGAATAATTGACTATCCTGTAAAATAAAAATACCCCATGCTTTCTGAAATTTGAAATTGCTTTGTAGAATTAGTGCTATAATTTCATTGAAATTTACATATGGAGTCATTTTTTCAATGTCCTTAATTTAAAATTATTTTACAATTTGAATAGGAAAGTTGAAATATAGTTTAAAAATGAGATGTTTGGTAAAGTAAAATGATAAAATATATGTAAATCATGTAGCCATTTCCAAAATTTATCTTTTCTAATTGTTAAAACAGAAAAGATTATGAAAAAATATTTACAGGATATGACCTCTACTTGGACATAACTAATTGAAATGAAATGTTTATATGTCATTTGGAAGAGCTATTTGCATAATGCACCTTTTATTTCAAATTTATTTCGCATTTTCAGTCATTTTCTTTTCTTGCTTCTTAGGTCTTCTTATACATCCTTACTTTTGAGCTATAAAGTTACACAATGTGAGCATAAAGGTAGAAAATTAGTCAGCTGTGTCTACTTGGGTTTGGTCAGGTGTTTTATTTATTTTTGTTCTCATCAAACAACCATTTATTGATCCCCCCAACAACGATTGAACCATCCCCATGCATACAATTAAGTATTATGCAGTGTTATGTGGAAACTCACTTTGTATTCTCTGTCTCACTTTTAATTTGTGATTTCCTGAGAGTTGTATAGACAACTCTCTTTTACAACCACTCAATTATAATGACTTTTCTTCTGAACTGGATTTATTTTCTTTCTTTTCTTCTTTTAAAAAAAATTAGTTGAGAAGTTAAATTATAAACTATCCGTAGGCACAGGAATTGTCCCATTATTTTGGTACGTTGTCTCTTTTTAGCTCTAAAATGAAACCATGTTTTACTAAACATATATGTGGAATCTATACTATTTAACTATACCTCTTTTTACTTTGACCTAGATTCAATCTATACTACACCAACAATGAATAGTTAATATTTAAAAATCGGTAAATACATGATCTTTGGCAGGGAGATTGTGTATAACAACTAGAAATTCCCAAAAGTTCTAAGTGAAAATGTAAACATTGCTTTAACAGACATCAGGGAACCATTTACTTTTCAACACTATTTTAGAGGTTCTGTAATTAGAAAGCAGGGATAATAACATGATTATATGAGATTGCATATACAATTTAAGTCAGCATTACAGCTTTTCTGTTCATAATTTACAGGTTACTAAATTACAAAAGATCAGCTATTCAGCAGTAGGGATTCTGCCATTCAGTTTTGACAATTTTGTATAGATTTCACTGAGGTTTTTCATTTTATATTTAATTCATATGGGTTAATGAAAATTAAGCAGCAAAATGGTAGATTTTATAAGAGAAGTGGAAACAATTTTTGGTTGAAATGGAAGATGGGTGAATAGTACATAGCATTTATAATATTTAAACTAAACTCATATCTTTCTGTACTTTATTTCTTCTGTTATGAGAGAAAATATAAATCTGTAATTCTTTGTATGAAACCTGTAAGCTAGATATCTTTCATAATACAGAAGCCTTCTTATTTTATAACAATAATGCAATACATATGTCAGATATTACATAACTCCAATTGGTTCTAGGACGACATTCATATTCAAATACATTAGTCTTTCTGTGGAGATACGTATAAATATGTACTCTGAGTGTGATACATAAAGATACAGATAGGCCAGGTGCGGTGGTTCATGCCTGTAATCCCAGCACTTTGGAAGGTAGAGGCCACTGGACTGCTTGAGCCTAGGAGTTTGAGAGCAGCCTGGCCAACATGTGTCTACAAAAAAGTACAAATATTAGCTGGACCTGGTGGTGTGTGCCTGTGATCCTAGATACTCAGGAGGTTAAAGGTAGGAGGATTGCTTGAGCCCAGGAGGTGGAGGCTGCAGTGAGCCAAGATCCCACCACCGATTCCAGCCTGGGAAAAAGAGTAGGACAATGTCTCAAACAAACAATTGGCCAGGTATGGTGGCACGCACCTGTAGTCCCAGCTACTAGGGTGCTGAGGTATAAGTTTTGCGCTCCAGCCAGGTGACAGATTGAGACCCCCATCTCCAGGAAAAAAAAGAAAAGAAAAGAAAAAGAAAGAAAAAAAATCTGCCTTTAATTGAGGTATTGCTACCAAATATATACTTTGAAAGATATGTATATATTATTTGAAAGATTATGTGGTTTTCTTTTGTAAATGCCAATTATGTACTTATAGGGCAAAATGGTAAAAAATCAATTTTAGGGGATTTTCTGTAGTCTTTTAAAGTTATAGGGTATAAAATATCTTATATACAACAAACTAAATGAATATAAAATTTTACATTATTATTACATCATAGTAAAACTAATTTTCACCTAAATCAAATGTATTGTAGATAAAAATCAAGACATCTAAGACACATCAGTGAAATTCAGGAAGATCCTAACTAGGTTTTTAAGACAGTAAGTCCTGGCCTTATATTTATTAAACATATCCAATATACACAATACTTTGTGGATGGTGTCCCAGCTCAAAGATTTTGGCTGTTCCTAAGACAGAAATAGACAGCTTTCAGGTATAATAAATCTATTTGTTTTATTCCTGGCCAAAATGATGATGCATATTGGTTGCCACTCTCTTTAAAATATTTAATATTTATCTGTCAAATTGAATTAATCAAACTTCCTATATGATGGTCCAGTCATGGGCTTGCATTAGAGATACTCTTTACCTAACTTGCGTTCTCATATACTCCATACGAATGCTGATAACCATACAGACGATAACCAGAAACTAAATAAGAAACCAAGAAATGAAGCATTAACAATGTATGGATTCATCAATTTGTAAGCATTACTAAATAAGAGTTTGGAATAACTTATTCAAAATTTATGGTTCAGAGAGTATTTCTTTGAGATATTCTGAGATTGTTTCAGAGGAATAAAAAAAAATCTCCATTAGTTTTGCATGTTCTACAGTTCAGCAGACTTACCTAATAAATTAAACATTTTTCTGTTTATATGATTTTGCATGTTTGTATTTATTCTAGCAATTTCCTGTGGGATTCCTAAAGCTCCAACAAATGGAGGAATACTAACAACAGACTACTTGGTAGGAACGCGAGTTACTTATTTTTGTAATGATGGATATCGATTGTCATCCAAGGAACTTACCACAGCTGTATGCCAATCAGATGGAACATGGAGCAATCATAACAAGACCCCTCGCTGTGTTGGTATGTGTGTCAAGGGAATTTCATCACTTGTTCTTCTTTTGGTATTTTATATGATCTGAAATTTTATGTATTGTAGAATTGTAAAAAAAATCCCTAAACTGAAATGTGATGTCTAAGACAGAAATAAAAGTTAAGTAAGCTATCTTGTACCATGAAGTACTAGAAGAGAGTACAAGGACTTTTCAATCATTTTTGGAAACCTCAGAATACTTATGTCAAAAAAGTCACTTTTATTTTATACAATAAAGTTTTATTTTGTAAAAGTCATCCTTTAGTCAACATGTATTTTCAGTACATAATCCCTTGAGAAAATTTTAAAGATTGTGTTAATAAAATACTTTGACATATTCCACTCTGATTTTTATGAGGATAAATAATGTTGCAGAAATTATCCATAACTTTAAACTTTTGTTGATATTCTTCTGGTTACTTACACTTAGAAGAGTTCCTATTGCTGTCGCTATTACTTCACTAGGTAAATAAGTTTACATAATGATAAGACATTAATTCTGGTAAAGATTTGGTAGCAAAAAAATAGAAAATGTTGATTTAAATAAATTATTGAATTTTCTCTATATTTCAATTATTTTTTTCTCATTTAGTACTAACATTTCCACTTAGCTGTGATTTCATTTAAAATGAAGATTGTTCAATTGTTTGCACTCTCAGAATAGGTATCTAATAAGGCTTCTACTTACCTTGAAAAAGTTTTGAATTAACTAAAGTTGATATCACGACTCTTGGATAAAAAGGCCATTCTCATCAAAAAAATTTCCTCAAAATATAGTCTTTTCTAAAGTTATAAAGAAATAAGGGAGTAGAGGTAAGCCAACAATTGGGATTCTAAGTAGATAGAATAATAAGTACAAGACTGAATTGTGAAACCATTGAGTGTGTTCAAGAACTTCCAGCAATACCATATAGCTAGGGGAATGGAAAATATCAACATGCAAAAGAAATAAAGAACAAATGCTAGAGGACCTTGTACAGTGCAATAGTAAGCGAATTAAGGCAGTGGAGATGTAAAGAATGGCATAGATGTTAAGATATAGTGATTTGTTAGCACTTATACCCTTTGGTTTTTGTATAGTTGTTACATGTCCAAGCATCAATTCCTTTACCTTGGAACATGGAAGATGGCGAATTGTGAATGGCTCCCATTATGAATACAAAACGAAGGTAGTTTTCAGCTGTGACCCTGGTTATCATGGACTAGGTCCTGCTTCCATCGAATGTCTTGCTAATGGTACTTGGAGTTGGAGAAATGAAAGACCATATTGCCAAAGTAAGTATAATCTTGCTAAACTTATTTCATAAGCTATGTTTGGTTACCAAATTGTTTGAATCAGTTCCTTTTACAAACACACTAGATCAATAATTAGATGACATTACTAATATGGCCATTTATTCTCATTACATTTTCAAATTTTCTAACTATGTTTCTATGTATTAGTAAATACTTTTCTAACAAATAGAAAAGCATAGACTTTGGATTAAGAAATCTAGTGTTTGAATTGTAGATCTATTACCTACTTTAACAACGAAGTACTGTTTACTTACTACTTGACATATACTGCTTTTAGTCCTTTACATGTTTTATACTCATTTGTTTAAAAAAAAAACAAAAAACAAAAAAAAACACCTTTGCCCCAGATGTAATCATTCTATTAAAGTCATGGAGCCTATAAATGATAGAGAAATGATATTTGACCAAGTAGTCTGACTAAAACCCTTGACTTTTTATCATGTTATATCATGTTTATTTTCTCTGATTCTAAATTCTAAAACTAGAAAATCTTAAAACTAGAAGATTATGACACCTGTCGTGTAGAGTTAACTGCAAACATTTAATGGTATGACACAATTGAAATACCAGCTATAACCACATCCTCAATAAATACTATTGAATCAAATTGAGCAGTTAAGGCATTTTATTTCCATACATTTTAATAATATAAATGGCCAGTATCTAACATACATAAGCTAACAGAACATGGGATATTCAGGTGAAATACCTTGAACTTCCTTTCTTACTTTTATTTATTGTCTATTTTGTTTCAGGAAATATGCTAGGTGAAAATTCAGCCTTTTAATTAGTGTCTAACACAACTCTATGGTGTATATTGTTTAGAGACCCATGATTTATAAACAAACTAATAGAGAGATCAAAAGTCTACATAGGGTTATTATGATTAAGAAGTTTAACATAGCAGACAACTATGTTATGTGTAATAAGTACACAAGTATCTGATATTATTTTATTTATGAATATTCACTGATTTGAAATTTATTTTTTGAATCTCTATATCAGTATAGAATTTTTTGGTTGCCCTGTGTTCCAAGATAATCATATTATGAATTAAAGTATTAAAATATATTTCAAAATTATATTTAATATTGTAAAAATATGCCATCATCTGTATTTCTATTTTTTGTTCTTTTTTTTGAGAAAGAGTCTTGCTGTGTTTCCCAGGCTGAAGTGATCTTGGCTCACTGCAACCTCTGCCTCCCAGGTTCAAGTAATTCTGTCAGCCTCTGCAGTAGCTGTGATTACAGATGTCCACCACCACGCCTGGCTATGTTTTTTCTGTATTTTCAGTAGAGATGGGGTTTCACCATGTTGGCCAGGCTGGTCTGGAACTCCTGACCTTAAGTGATCTGCCCTCCTCAGCCTTCCAAAGTGCTGAGATTATAGGCATGATCTACTGCACACAGGCTGTATTTCTAAATTTTTGTATTAGTCCTCCAAGTTTTCTCTGACTGCAGACTCCTTGTTTTCCAAATTATTGTTTAAAAGAATAATTTGTTTTTAAAGGGCACGTGGATAGGAATATTTCAAAGAGCTAGGTAATTATTATCTACAACAGAAACACTAATTTAATCAGCTTTCAACAAATGTTTGTCTCGTTCTATTGTGTTAGATTCTTTATTATGTAAAATGGTTTAAATGATAAGTAAGATTGGATTACTGCCTACAGGTAAGAATGAGGGAATAGCAAGGGATTTAGAAATTGCAATTGGTCGAGAAAAATAAAAGAATAGTATTTTTTCTCCAGTCTTCCATTTAATCATCTTTAAAATGAAAATAATATAAATATATAGAATTAATAATAATATTAGTATATCAATATATTAATATCCACCTCAAATGATTTTTTGGGGGATAAGCTCCAAAACCATCAGATACATTTTAATTTGATATGAACTCTTGGAAGTTTGGCAAGTTTTCTAATTTCTAACTGACAGCTATCCTAAACTTAATACTGAAAGCCTAGAGAGTTTTTTGAAGCATTACCAAATGAAACACTAATAATAGCACCAAATATGTAATATGTGCCCAATGAACATGATCTGTTTTGGTTTTTATGCTTAGATGCATAAAAATTTGTAAGTTTCATAATATGAATAAGTCATAAGAGATGCTTGTATGACCTGGCAAGGCCTGTAAATTTATTTCTTCCAATTTTTTAAACTTACAAAAAAAGATGAATTAATATCTAATGGATCTCATGAAAATGCAATACTTTTACATGTAAAACTCCAAACTAACCAGAGTTCTTGACAAAAACATATTGTAATTATTATTTTAATGTTGGTTTAAGATATGAAGAAACTTTGCTCAGGTAAAGTCAAAGGCCTTGCCCAAGTTACCTGATAAGATTTTGGATTAATGGAATCATCATCTCTTTAACTTGTGATTTTTTTCGTCCACTATAGGCCAGGTTGACTAAAATAAAAATGCCAAAAACAAAAGCAAAACAAAAAACAACAAGTAAAAAAAAAAAAAAAAAAAAAAAAAAAAAAAAAAAAAACCTTTTATCTCTTGTTACTTAGAAGGTTCTAAGGAAACTTAAAGAGGATAAATTTTACATTATGTCATCTCTTTTCTCCATACTTTCACACTGATTCAAACATGTTTTACAAATGCCAATTTCCTTTGTAAATACATCAAATCATAGGAAGCTCAAAATGTTCAAAGCATAGTTTTGTTATAAGTGCAGCTTGACTATATCTTTAAGGGTTTTTATTTATTTATCATTTTAAAGTTATTTCCTGTGGAGAACTACCTACACCTCCAAATGGAAATAAGATTGGAACTCAAACTTCATATGGCTCAACAGCTATCTTTACCTGCGACTTGGGATTCATGCTTGTGGGCTCTGCTGTAAGGGAATGCCTTTCCTCAGGTCTTTGGAGTGGATCTGAAACCAGATGCCTAGGTACAGATTTTTAATTTGTTTTACCAAACGTCCCCTGCCCCTCACCCTTGAAAGGAGGCATCTCTTTTCCCTAATATGAGATATTAATTTATATTCATTCAGTAAGGATGTTAAAACCAGAAAATACTTATCTTTAAAAATGGCTCATGATAGAAAAGCTACTAAACAGAATAATCAGATAGCATTCCTAGTGAAATCTAAGGAGATTTCATAGTGAAAATATAATGGTGAACACTAATTGCTGAAAATTGTATGCCTGCTTACTCAGCTGGGTTAATCGCTGTAGCTATTAACTCATTCTAAACCATAGTCAATTCTCCTTTCACCTATTTGCTTAAGGTAATGACTGAAGAAGATAAACAATGTAATGTCTACATTTAAGCACCTTTCTCCCTTTTTATTTCATAAGATTTCAACATGCGTAAAACTAATTTCTATTAAAATTTTAAAATATATTTTTTGAACCTGATTTTAGACAATTAGGATGTTTTCCCCTTAGAGTTCCCTGAATTTATTATAAAAAATCTTCAGTTAAAGAAACTGAACTAGTTCATTCTTCTTACCTTGCCTCTTTTGAATGCTTTATCTCCTTTTTCAAAGATTTCAACAATTTATCTAATATTAAGAATGGTATGATTTATGCTACTTATGCTTTATTTTTTCTAAAATTATTTCAAGATCTACAAGCAAATATTAAATTACGCAAAATGAAAATTTTCTAGTAATTGTTCACTTATCTGTTGGAAGCAAGGCAAGATCTTTTGTTTACTAATTTAAAATTGCAGATTATCATGACAAGAGTACTGCAAAATTTGTCAGTGTTTTTGTCTTTAAAATGTTACTGTTTAAGAATATGACACATGGCAGAAAAGTCTATGCTTACATATTATATGGCTAATAAGCTTGAAAATATTCATAGAAATACAATCATTGTTTGAAATTTCAAATGGTATAGTTACAAGTTTTGGTTAAAATGTCTTTTTTCCCCTTCTGAGGTACATTTGTTAGTAGTTATACTTGGAAGCCCAGAAACAATTTCTTTATAGGAGCACACATACTTGAATATACACAGGGAGCTCCTGAGCCCCTGGGGTCGTTAATGGACCAGGCCCTGGCTATGAGATGGAGTTCCTCTCAGACTAGGGTCTTTCCTCTTCCTCTTTAAGTCTCACCTAGACAGAGCAGAGCATTGAGGCTAGGAGTCATGGTGTCTCCCACTGGTCAAGATTGGGCAGATGGATGAGGCCACTTATTTTCTGCAATGACTATTGAAGAAAACAGAAAATAGTTAATGAGTTAAATGATTATGTATTACTATGTGATTATATAATCAAATACAAACTCAAAAAACTAAAAAATCTTAATAGTTTTTAAATTGATTTTGGTTGTACTAATTTTAATTACAGATTACTTA
Source organism: Rhinopithecus bieti (assembly GCF_001698545.2). Classification (NCBI taxonomy): domain Eukaryota; kingdom Metazoa; phylum Chordata; class Mammalia; order Primates; family Cercopithecidae; genus Rhinopithecus; species Rhinopithecus bieti. Next base: position 254,524 of record NW_016810178.1, read on the forward strand.
GTTTACTTATGCATTTTAAGTAAACTTAGTTTACATATGAATTTTAAATTTATATATAGT
>NW_016810178.1:255242-258824 GCF_001698545.2 Rhinopithecus bieti
AAACTAAATTTTAAAAGTACTTAAAATATACATATACATTTGAAAATACTATATTTTATGGCTATATGCTCTCATGAATTATTATATATTATATATTATTTAATATTGTATATACTATGTGGTTTTATTCACCTACTTAGAATCTTGATTCTGTTCTCTGGAAAGACAGGGCATAACAAGAATATTTATAAGAAAATATTGCCTCCTAGTCTAAGGAGACAAGATCATCCATTGTAGAGAATATAGTGTTGATATAAAATAAAATGCAAAAGGATGTTGGTAAGAGGAAAGTACAGTTACCAGACAAGCAAATCCTAGAATAGTACACTGTAAATTGAGCTTAGGGATCCATTCTTCTCAACTAGTTTGTGTAACCCCAGACACTTTTAGCTTAGAATGGCCATGAGAATGTGCTTATTGTTTCTCTAAGTACAGTGCATTTATTCCTGCCTCCCTAGTATTTTATTATGAAGTTTTCAATTAAAGGAATTGATAGTGAACACCCATATGCCTACCACCTAATTCTACAATTAGCATTTTTTCTTATTTGCTTATCATATATCTATCCATATTTCTAGGCCTCCATCAATCCATTAATTTATTTTTTGATGCATTTTGAAATAACTTGTAAACATCAGTATACTTTGTTGCCAGATATTTAAGCATGCATACCGTTAGCTAGAGTTCAATATTTGTTCAAAGTTGTTTTTTTTTTTTTTCAACTCTGGCAAAATTTATATATAGCAAAGTACATAGACCGTAAATTCAGTTAGATTAGTTTTGACAAATGTATACATGCATGTAACTAAACCACTGTAAAGACATAGAATATTGCCATTACCTCAGAAAGTTTTCTTATGCCCCTTCATGGTCACTGTGCAACTCTCCTCCTCCATAACCTGAGGCAGTAACTATTTTGATATTTTCACCATATTTTAGTTTTCCCTGTTCTAGACATTAATTAAATTGAATTGCAAATTGTGCACTCTTTTGTATAAGGCTTCTTTTATTCTCTTTCATCTATGCTGTTGTGAATATCTGTAATTTGTTTATTTTATTGCTCAATAGGATTCCATTGTACAAATACGCCACACTTCAGCCATTCTGTTTTTGATGGATGTATGAGCTATGTCCAGTTTTATTCTATTATGAATAAAGCTGCTATGAATGCTCATGTAAAAGTCTTTTTGTGGACATATGCATTCATTTCTCTTGAATACTCAGGAATAGAATACATGTGGGAGAGTTCTAGTTGTCTCGCATTCTCTCCAGCATGTGATGTAGCCAACTTTTTCATTCTATCCATTCTGTGGGATGCATAAAGGTATCCTATGGTATTTTAGTATTTTTTTGTCTTAGTGAATATTAATGTTAAGCACAGTTTTTCATAGGCTTATTGGCTATTTGTAAATTTTCCTTTGTGAAGTAGTAAAGTATCTTATATTAACTTGCCTTTTGATTATGAATTGTAGGAGTTCTGTACATATTCTTGTTACAAGGCCTTCATCATTATGTGTTTTATAAGTATTTTATCTTATTCTGCGACTTGCCTATTCACTTTTTAATAGCATCTTTTGACAACCACACATTTTCAAGTTTGGTAAAGTCTGTTTGTTTTACTTTCTCTTTATACTAGAAGCTTTATAGTTTTAGCTTTAACTTTTGTATCTCCAATATTATTTTTAATTTGTGTGTGTTATGTAGTAGCATTGAGGGGCTTTTTTACTTGCTCTTTGTATCTTGCACTATTTGTTGAAAAAACTTGATAATAATTATTGAAATGATGTATGTAAATCCTCTAAATTTGTTCATAATTTTCAAAATCACTTTGGATACCATAACACTTTTCAGTTTCAATATAAATCTTAGAATTAGTTTATCAAACTCTACAAAGAAATTCTGGCGGGATTGAACCATACATCAGTTTGGGGAAAATTGGCATCTAAAAACATTGAGTCTTCTGATCCATGAACATAGTACATTTGTTTGGGTCTTTACTTTTTTCTTTTTTTTATAGCAACATTTTGTATTTTTAGCATAGAATGTGCTATTGCTAAATTTATTCCCCAGAATGTTTAACTATTATAAGTAAAAAGTAAAATTTTTCTTTTTTTTATTTTTTAGATACAGTCTTGCTATGTTGCCCAGGCTGGTCTTGAAATTGTGACCTCAAATGATCCTTCTGCTTCAGACTCCCAAAGTGGTGGAATTATAGGCATAAGCCACTGTGTCCAACTAAAGTTGTTTATCTAAATTACATTCTCCAATTGTTTGCTGTTAGCATATAAAATACAATTATTCAAAATATTTATCTAATATTCTACAACCTTTCTAAATTCACTTACTAGTTTAAGATATTTTAAAAATATAATTTTCTAAATATTACCTGAGTATAGAATAGTTTCACTATTTTGTTTCCCAACATTATGCTGTTTTTCTTCTTTTTATTAAAGTATTGCACTGGAGGTTTTTTTTTTTTTTTTTTTTTTTTTTTTTTTTTTTTTTTTTTTTTTTTTTTTTTTTTTTTTTAGCAATGTCTTTATTGGGTTTAGAATGTTCTCTATATTCCTAATTTGTTGCCATTTTTTTTATCATGAATAGGCACTGCATTTTCCTATATGCTTTTTCTGCATCGATTGAAGTAATTACATAGAATTTTTTCTCTTTTATTATGTTAAAATTACAGTGGTTAATTTTCATATTTAGCCAAATTTCATTTCTGGGTAAATCCCAGATAGTCATAATGTATTATCATTTATATGTCACTAGACTGATTTTCTAAAATTTTGTTAAGGAGATTTGTATCTTTGTTTATGAAGTACTTTTGTCCTTTATAATTATTTAAGGACTCTGGTCCTTTAAAAAATTTTTTTTTTCAGGCTTTACTATTGGGGTTAATGGTTACTTTATAAAATAAGTTCAAAAGTGATTTTTTTCTTCTCTGTTTTCTAAAAGAATTTGCGTAACAATTATTTTCCCCCTGAAAAGCTTGAATTTCCCAGAAAAAAAAAAAATCTGTGGGAAGAGTTTTGTTTAAGAATTCAAGTATTTTAATAGATAAAAACTATTAATAGTTTTCTATTTTTATCTTGTGTTAGTTTTAGGGCAAGTTATAATTTTCACAGAAATTTTTCTTTTTTTCTGAAGTGTTAAAATGTATTGGCATAAAGCTGTTTTTAGCATTCCCTTATTCTTTCAATTTCTTGAGGGTTTATAGTGATATCACTTCATTCATTCCTGTTATTGACAATTTTATTCTCTCCTTTTTGGTGTTGATAGGGTTAGCTAAGAGTTTAATAATATTGTTGCTATTTTTAGAGGAAGAAATTTTACCTTAGTTAATGTTCTCTGTTGTTTGTAATTATCTTAAATATTTACTTCTGTCTACTTACTTTGGCTTTATTTTTACATCATTTTGCTCCTTGCTTCTTCTTCTTAGCATGTTTTACGTCATTGCTTATATATCTCTATTCCTTCTACTAAAATCACTGAAACTTATAAATTTCTTTAATAAGTAATGTTTTATCTGTACCTTCAAATTTATATGTGTATGTGTGTGTGTGTATATATATATATATATAT
>NW_016810178.1:258924-271761 GCF_001698545.2 Rhinopithecus bieti
ACGCCATTCTCCTGCCTCAGCCTCCTGAGTAGCTGGGACTACAGGCGCCCGCCACCATACCTGGCTAATTTTTTTTGCATTTTTAGTAGAGAAGAGGTTTCACCGCATTAGCCAGGATGGTCTCCATCTCCTGACCTCGTGATCTGCCCGCCTGGGCCTCCCAAAGTGCTGGGATTACAGGCGTGAGCCACGGCGCCCAGCCTGTATTTTCATTTTTACACATTGAGATATTTTATAATTTCTTCAAGACCTAAGTGTCACTAGACGTGTATCTTCTTTTAATTTCCATGTATTTGCTGTTTTGCTAAGTATTCGATAGTTACCTTTATGTCATAGAGTTATAATTGAATTATTTGTGACTTGCTTTGAAGTCATCTTTAAAAGTTTACTAATGTTACACATGTATATAAATATACAAATAAAACAAATCACAGTATTAAAAATATTGCTTCATAACCCATTTCAGCGGGTCATTGTGGAACTCCAGAACTGATTGTGAATGGTCAAGTCATTGGAGAAAATTATGGATATAGAGACACAGTTGTATATCAATGTAATCCTGGTTTTCGATTGATTGGTTCTTCAGTGAGGATATGCCAACAGGATCACAATTGGTCTGGTCAGCTCCCATCCTGTGTGCGTAAGTAAGCATGGCAAAAGCAATTAGAAACCTCTGGTCTTTGGAACAATTCTAGTTTTGGTTAGGCAAGATGAATATATATATTATGTTGTTATATATATCAATATAAAGTAAATTTCCACAATCCAATTTGATACTGCTATGCAAAAACCCTTTAAAGTGGAAAGTGTTCAAGAGAATTTCAGTTATATTTTATCAGGAAGACAATAAATTAAATTTAGCTCTTCTCATATTTAATATAAATATATGATATTGATAAATTAATATTCTTATATGGAAGATACATTCTCAACACATTTGTAATTATAAGGATTTAAATTTCTAGAGACCACTGTGTAGCAGTATCAAGGTTTGCTACGATGTGATACTACAGAGCTTTTTATAGTGGAAAATATTTTGGATAAATATTATCTAATAATTATGATGCTATTGCTATGACATCAAAATTATAAACTAATGAAGCACAGTGGGGAAAATATTATCATTAGGCACGACATGAAGAACCTTTGCTCTCATTTCAGGTCCTCTGATGATTATGTGTGCTAATGCAATGTTTAATCTCTCTGGGTCCTAATTCCCTTATATAGAGAGAGTGCGGTTGAAGATGTTTATCATTATGTCATCTTTTAATATCAAAATGCATTGCATTTTTAAATATATCAAGATTACACATATGTAACATAGTTATATTTTGTCTGAAAAAATTAAAAATTATGAGGATGCAAAGGCATGTGAATGATATAATGAACTCTGGGGACTACGGAGAAAGAGTGGGAGGGGAGTGATGGGTAAGAGATGACACATTGGGTACAGTGTACACTGCTCAGGTGATGGGCACACCAAAATCTCAGAAATCACCACTAAAGAACTTATCCATGCAACTAAATAAAAAAATAAATAAATAAAAATTTATTTTAAAGCACTATTTACACTATTTTAAAATTTGTACAAAACATATGAATATATGTAATTTTAGAATTATTTTAAAAGGATCTCACGAGTTCAACATATATCCATGTGATCTTTTAGGGTAATTAGATATGAATTCACACATGAAGAATAAAGTATATTTTGAAATAGTATCTTTTTATTATAATTTCTTAAATATACCTGCTGTGCTTTGTGGTTTTAATGGATCTCTTCCTGTATGTACGTTGTGGATTTGGCCATTGTGCACTTATTATGACTGCTATATTATGAAAATAAAAGTAGAGCTGAATAATGATAACTCTAGTACATCTCAGAATCCCCAGAAGTATTTAGTATTTCAGATCACAATCTATCCTGCTTTGGATCTTAAAGCCAACTACATTTTCTTATATTTTCTCCTGATAATTTCCATCTCCAGACACTGACATTTATATTAAAATTATTATCAGTAAATAAGTACTGAAAATATGTTGTAATTATAACAGGATCATAGGATAAAGATTTTGGAAGTGTCAGATAAACAATACATGGGACTTTTAGTATGCGTTCACAGGAAATATCTCACTTTATCTGTGACCAATTGCATCTATACTTATAAATTCAGTCATTATACTGTTTTGATCCAATCCACAGAAATGTATAGAAATTCTAGTTTCATGGTTATGATAATAGGATAATAGAATATCTAGCTAACAATGAAAGTCACTTTCCTAAGACACACCCATACACCCCCACACACAGATTGATTGTCTGATGATTTAAAGACAGCAATATCCTGCTTGTGTCTGCTCTAGATATATTCTTTTTCATTTATATTCAAGCATAGTCAGTTAATACCACTGTTTTCTTGTTGAATAATTGAGGCTATAAAGGAGAATTGGCCCTTAGGGTAAAACTGGTTTCTTTATTGATAATTTTAAACAACGATAAGATGCAGTTAAATTTCCTAATGAGTAGGTTGACATTAACAATACAGCTGAAAAATAATCGCTCTTGGGTCATTTCCTAAGTACTAAAAGTGACTGTGGTCGTTTCCTATGCCCAATTAGGAAGCACTATTACTGAAGTTGCTCTGATTAATAGAGTGAGATAATGCAATAAAACAGTTCATAGAAATAGTGTTTGGGGAAAGCCAGCACTATGTAAAATTTATAGTGGGACACAGCATTAAAAGAACATAAATAATTTATCTAATTAAGAATATTATTTCCAAGAAAAATTATATTATCAAATATCAATGATGAAGGAAAGAAACCAGTAAGATTGATTGTTTTAGAGAATATTTTGAGCATATGTCTCAAAATATTAATGAAAATCCTAATGCAGCCTTTGTGTATCATTTTCTATTTTCTACATTATGTAGTCACATCAATTACTTTGCAAGCACACATTTGCTTTATCAATATACCATTCATAAAAATTGGTTATATAATGTTAAAAGAACTATTTCAAAATTAAATGCAAAAAACTGCCTTTAAATGTCCTTAATTATTAACTAGACAAGGGAAACTGGTTTAGTTTTGCTCTTTTCTATTTTTTGACTTTGTTTTTTTAAGCACAAGATCTCATTCTGTCATCCAGTCTGGAGTGCAGTGGCATGGTCATAGCTCACTATGATATATGTGCATAGCCATGATCATGCTCACCACAGCCTTAACTCTTCTCCTCAAGCAATCCTCCCACCCCAGCCTCCTAAAGCACTGGGATCATAGGCATGACTCACCACACCTGGCCAGTTTTGTTCTTTTTTGCTATTGGTTATGGACATGAACTTTAATTATTCCCCAGATTTCTTTGCATTTCAATACTCTGCTCTTTGCCTCCCCCAAAAAAGTAGAGAGAAAGGATGAAATAGGTACCATGAAATTTAAAATACCTATGTACCACTTGCATAAAATTATCACAATTTTAAATAATTATCTATTTACTAATATAATAATGCTGTTAGACTATTTTGACATTCTACTTTGTTCATTTACGTTAGTAAATGTACTTTCCATATATTTCCAGATAAAAGTAGTCTTCTTTCTACTTTGTTTGAAAGGATTAAGTCTAATCAATAATGCAATAACTGATAACTATTTTTTTTTCTGTGTTTCCTTCCCTGTCCTCCTGCCACATCATATTAGCTGTTAGCTGTGGTCACCCTGGTAGTCCAATTTATGGAAGAACAAGTGGAAATGGGTTCAACTTTAATGATGTGGTAACATTCTCATGCAATATTGGGTATCTTATGCAAGGGCCAACGAAGGCACAGTGCCAGGCCAACAGACAGTGGAGCCATCCTCCACCTGTGTGCAAAGGTAAATGTCTAAGTATATTCCCATTTGGGACATGGTAATAATGTTCACATAAACATCAGTGATACACTTAAAACAGCTTAAGCAGAATAGCAAAAGTTTTATCTAATAAAACAAAAGCTTTAATACTGATGTCATCTCATTAACAATGCTTTCTTTTTTCTAAATTTGTAACGTATTTTAAAAGTTAAAAGTAGTAGAGTTAATTTCTAACTTTCTTATTTGTATCTATTTTGTGACGGCATATAAAACGTAATTGAGATTATTTTTACTTGCAATTTGCTTCATAATTAGTGGAATTTACTAATTATGGCATTTATTTTCTTTTTATTTTTCTGAAAATTATATATGGGCCTGGATTGTCATTACTCCTGTAATGAGGCTTTATTCATTTTTTAATCTATAGAAACAGATTAAGGAGAACTCTTTGATGTTTTTCTAGTTTGCAAATAAGTGTATTTCATATTTTCTGAAAAAATACAACCAAATTATCATTTTCCTGCATGTTGTTTTCTTACAGTTCAACTATAGCTTAAAAGATATCATTTTTTAAATTCATACTCAGCACAATACTTACAAAGTTGCTATTTTCCTAACTGTTGCCAAATTTTTTTCTTTCTTCTGTATTTCCTACTACATAAATTTCAGTCCATTTTCTAGATAATCCATGGATTAATTTTATTATTGGAATCTGGTTGTTTGAATAAATTTACTTTTGAAACTAAGTATGTAAATTTCTAATATAAATCTATATAGGTATATGTATATTGTTGCAAACATATGTTTCAAAATTTGTCATTTGTTTAGTGGTCAACTGTTCCGATCCTGGAATTCCAGCCAATTCTAAGAGAGAAAGTAAAATAGAACATGGAAATTTTACTTATGGCACTGTGGTATTCTATGACTGCAATCCTGGATATTTTTTATTTGGATCTTCAGTTTTGATATGTCAACCAAATGGACAATGGGACAAACCTTTACCAGAATGTATCAGTAAGTAGATAATGTGAATTGTTTCTTGAGAACATGTCATGGAAACCCTATGGATGTTTATTGTCTTTATAAAACTACCTAAAGATATATATCATATTGATTTTATTGTTTTCCTGTTTTATTGTTTTATTGTTTTCCTGTTTCAAAATTATACTTTTCTATATTTTGCAAATTCAGTGTGCAAACGTAATTTTCTTAAAAATTAATGTGATAAATATCTATCATTCTTTGATTTTGCACTTTGGAGCAGATAAAATATGAAAAGTAGTCATATTTCCTACTTTACAATATTATCATCTATAAGAGGCAACTATACTTTTATTCTATACTAAGATTTAATATTTCATTTAAGGCAAAATTAGTCTTAAACATCCATCATGGATTCAGAATACATGAAGATTTACACAAAGGTGTTACTTAAAACTTATTGATCTTAAATGTTTGTCATATAGAGACATATATACTTGTTAATGCAATAATTTTTAATATGCATCATCTTTCTAGTCAGTGAATATCTAATAAGTGCATTTTGTTATATGTTATAATAGGAGTTGTAGAATGTACATAAAATTAATTACAGCCAAAATGCTTACAAGTAACACACGTAGTGAGAAAAATAATTTAGCAGATATAAATCAAACTTCTGTGAAGGCATAGAAGAGTGAACATAAATTCTAGCAATTCAGTCAATTGATAGGTCTCAAATTGAACTAGATCTCAAATGGTTGGTGAGTCTTGGACTTGACAGGGAAGAGAGGAACAATTTCATAGACTGAATGAATAGCGTGTGAAGAAACTGTTCATTTTTGGCAAGTAATTTTTGGTTTTAGTAAATTGCTAAATTATAAAATTATTTTATGATTATGTTTCATTTAGAGGATTTTTTATGTTCATGGGGTGGACTTGTATGAACATTTTGTGACAACATTCATGTACTAAAGAAGAAACAACACTTTTTGCTGTGTCTATAAAATTTCAGATTCTATGCATATAGTTCAGTAATTTGGCCTGCTGATTAAAATTCATTTGACTTATTTGTGTTGACTGGTCTAATTATTTGAATGATTTACTTACTTATTCTTATGTAGCTACAGCATTAAAGTTAAAAATATTTTCATAGGACGTGTAAACCTGAAGTTCTTCAGGTGTTCTGAGCTCTCATATGCTTTTTGCTTTATCATTTCCTGTAGCTCTCCCTGGTACAGTATTATATACTGAAAGGTTTTATTAAGTTTTTATGTCCTCACGTGCTGTTTGATATTCTAGAGATATGTGACACTCAGTATTTTTCTGAGTACAACTAACAGGGGACATACGTTAAATTCTGAAACTACCTATCACTCATAAATAATACTTTCTCATGTATTGACTTTTAATTCTGATATGCTTAGCAGTGTTTTAATTTATAAGCCACTGAGTATTGTCTTTGTACAGCATAATTTATTCATTACGGACTTGTAATGATTCTAGACTATATATTAAATCGTGAATCACAGATCAATCTTCACTGAATCTCTTTAACCCTCAAAGTTTTTTTCATGTAATTTCTGTATGGCTTCACTTTGAATCCACATGATGTCCTATGTCCTTACTTAGCGAATCCATATTAATCTTCTCCTTGACTTGTACATGTTTTCTCAGGCACAGATACAGTTAGAACTCATACACATATATATGTGAACACACACTCATCACTCTTACATGTACAGATTTATCATAATAACTCAATTATTACTTAGCTTATAAAGTTGCTGTTAAACTCATCCACAAAACAGTAAGTTAACAGAATGGCTCCTATAGCTGCAAACTCCACTTTATTTTTAAAAAGCCACCTTCAACATAGATGTTTGATTTCTGGGGGCTTTAGATGTTTGAACAGAACATTTATTTCTGATTTATTGTATAAACATGCTGGTATAGGTTGTTCGATAGGAGATATAAAAAAATTTTATATTCAATAATTATGTATTGTAGTGATTGACTGCGGACACCCTGGCGTTCCTCCTAATGCAGTCCTGTCTGGCGAGAAGTATACTTTTGGGTCTACTGTTCACTATTCCTGCACAGGAAAGCGTTCCCTTCTAGGCCAGTCATCAAGAACCTGCCAATTGAATGGCCATTGGAGTGGATCACAACCTCATTGTTCAGGTACCACTTGGAAAATTGGACAATGTGTGTTGGAAATTACATTATTGTTAGTAGTAGTAGTAACATATACACAAAACAATCTAAAGACTTAAATATATTTCTCTCTGAAAAATCTCATAAGAAAAGCTGAAACACTGCTTATACATTACTGGAATATGTGTAAGCCTACATAAATTCGGGGTACTGATGTTGTAGATGATAAATTACAAGTATGTGTTTTGAACTGTGTTGCTAATTTAACGAATTTATGGTTTTAGGATGCTACACTGTATGAAGCATTTTTGTTTGTTCAAATGGTGAAACTATTCAAGCTAAAGTATCTATTCCATTTTAGCAGATACCATATGTAATTTTCCCCAGAAGGCAATATTGTATCAGTGATTTTCTGTCAGAGTTCAGTTCTGTTTAACTTTCTAAGCAATTGATTACTTTAACGGTATAATTTTAAAATAAAGTCCAAAATGTTTTAAATTGAACTAATCTAATTCATTTTATTAAAGATATTTATCTATCCTAATATTAATAAGTGATGTATATCTTTTGAATCCTTATAACCTCAATAGTTATCTTTGCATAAATATTAAAGATATTTTAATTAATAATTTGTTCACAGAGCATTTGATAAATCTTTTCTGAGATAAACATTTAAGTTACCACTTTTTTTTCAAAGAAAGCATTTACATTTTGGATCTATGATGGCTCCCTAGTTGATACTACTTATTTTTACCCATCAACCAGATATTGTGCTTATTTTTCTGCCTCTTCTTTATATTTACATATTGTCCATTGTGTTTACTCTATTTTATCCCTGTAGATATCATTCCGGTGGCTTATTAGGAGTTGTTTTACATTATTTTCACTTTAGAGTTAAAAGCAGTGAAATGGTAAATTAACCCCAAATCTTTTAACTAGTGATTAATCCCTATGAAGTGACTGCCTGGGACTTTAAATGTAATCTACAGATTTAGAAAACTATCATTTTAATGTAACTATAAAATTGATTTTATGAGAATTAAAGTCTTATCTTGGAGTGACTCATAGTAAATTAACTTTCAGATAACTGCTTATACATGTGAACACACAGACTTATCCCCCGCCCCCACCCCACCATGTATTAGGAAACTGCTACTAAACTGAGAAATAAAATTGTACCAGATATTTAAAAGTGAAATACTAATCTTAAAATTTTGTGTGGTTACTAATTTTACATCACATGAAAATAAGAACATATAATGTAGGGTTCCAAACACACAAGGCAAATGAAAAAGAAAAATGGAAAGAACAATTTCAATGCTTATATTTCAACCCTTCTCTCTCTCTATTTTTTTCTCTCTCTCCCTCTCTCACTCTTTTCCTCTCTCACTCTCTCTCTCTCAGTGTATATTGACACTATGGCAATTTTGATTAGGATTATTTAAGAAATGATAAAACGACTAGGTAAAGACTGAGTAAATCTTTAACACTAAAATCAAAAGATGAATGCCTAGTCATGAGCAAAATTCTTATCAGAAACTTAAGTCAGAGTTTCTAAATTTTGGTCATTTATATTTTATTTTCATGTTTTCACATATGAGGAATATGCATTCATTCAGCTTTGATCATTGGTCATTGGTAGAGAAAATAAGAGAGAAATCCTAGACTATCAGAACTGTATTGTAATATTTACATGTCCTAGCACACCACAGTTCTACTTCAACAAAAACAACAAAAAGATGATCAGTAATCAGGAAATTCAGAAAAGGAAACATGCAAATTGTTGAATTCAGTTTTTTTTTTTTTTTTTTAGATTTTAGTTTTATAAGTCTGTTGTCATTTGAGTTCATCATACTGTCAGTTATACATTTTCCATTAGCTTGGTCATTAATTGGGTTTTGGAAAAACTTATGAAATATCCTTAACCTATTTAATATCTCCAAATTCACTGTTAAAAAAAAAAAAACAACACTATACTCTGCAACTATTTTCTTTTTCACTTACACTTTTTTTTAATGACTGGAGTTAGATAAGAAATATGAATTACAATTTTACTCCATGTATGCTGAAACCCAGCATGCACAAAAACAAATGCCTCCCAGGCCCTTGGCTTAACTGATAAACTTAATAAATGTTTATGGGAATTGGTTATCTTGAACCATACTGCATTGCAGGTGATGCTACTGGGACATGTGGCGATCCAGGCACTCCCGGCCATGGCTCTAGACAGGAAAGCGATTTCAGAACTAAAAGTACTGTACGTTTCGCTTGTGATACTGGTTATATCCTTCATGGCTCAGAAGAAAGAACTTGTTTAGCTAATGGCAGTTGGACTGGAAGGCAGCCAGATTGCAAAGGTAATCTCAAGCAGAAATTAAATATATTGGAAATACTGGATTTTAGTGTGTATCTAAATCCAAATGAGTACAACTACGAAAATTACTCTTACTAGTTTTTTCTGCCTGCAACTATGAAATAAAACTGTTGTATTCCCGTTATACTGACCAAAGAAAACCCTCATTGGTCATATATATGCAAATGTTGTTCAAAACATAGCAAATGTGTAGATTTAAAAAATAATATATATATTTGTTAAAAGATTTATTCTTTCCTTTTTACTGTAGTCCCTCATCCATGGAGAATACGTTCCAAGACTTTTAGTGTGTGCCTGAAACCACAGATACTACCGAATCCTGTATTTCTATGATTTTTCACACATACCTGTAATAAAGTTTTATTTATAAATTAGGCACAGTAGGAGATTAACAACTATAATACTAAAATAGAACAATTATGGCAATATACTAGAATAAGAGTTACGTGAATATGGTCTCTCACTCAAAATATCTTGTTGGACTGTGCTCACCCTTCTTCTTGTGATCTTTTGATCTGATAACCAAGGCAGATATTAGATGACTGACAAGTGGATATCATATACAGAGTGGGTACCTTGGACAAGGAATGATTCACTTTCCATGTGGGACGATATGATATTTCATCATGCTACTCAGAACTTAAAATGTATAGATTGATTATTTCTGGAATTTTCCATATATTTTTAGACCATGATTGACCATGGCTAAGTGAAACTTTGGAAAGAATAGTGGATAAGGGGAGACTAGTGTACCTATATTGTAGAGACAAGAGAAAAGAATAAGTTGTTCTTACCCTAACATAACCTCAATGTCTGTCTTAGCTTCCAGTATGTAGAAATGTAAAACTATAGAAACATACAGAAATATGATCAAGATTTTTAACTGTAGAGTACAATTGTTAGTTACTAGAATTCACAACATTTAGGGTGTTTGAGTAATGTTTTAATTGTTCTGACTCAGAGTTAACATAATTAAATCTTTACAGGAGAGCTAGTTGTGGCTCAAGCCTGTAATCCCAACAATTTGGGACACTGGGGCAGGAGGATCACTTAAGGCCAAGAGTTTGAACCAGCCTGGGTGGGACCCAGCCTGAGACCACATCTCTACAAAAATTTAAAAAATTAACCCGGTGTGGTAGCATATGCCTGTAGTCCTAGCTACTCCAGTTGCTAAGGCAGGAGGATCACTGAGTCCAGGAGTCAGAGGCCGCAGTGAACAATGATTATGCCGCTGCACTCTAGCCTAGGTGACAGAATGAGACTCTGTTTCAAAAAAAAAAAAAAAAAAAAAAAAAAAAGAAAAAGAAAAAAGAAACAAAGATAAAAAGGAAAAAGAAAAATATTTTACAAAATTGACTAGTAAATAAAATGTTGCTGGAAAATTATCTTACTGACTTTTAACTGTTCTTTTTGTGATTATTTTATTGGAAAACTAAACTTGCAAAACATTTTAAACTTACTTGATGTTGTACCAAACATATTGGTTTTGCAAACAGAAGACAATTCCCAATCAAACTTTCCTGAGGGTTTTTTGATTGACTATGCTATAGAAATATTTTTAATTATGTTTAATATTTATATTCTAGAAAATACAGTTATCTTTTTTTAAGTGGGTCAGTTTTAATAATCTTAAGAAAGAGTTACAACTTAGTTGATAAAGGGAAACGAGTTGGAAAACAGTGCTGAGTAAAATGCAGTAAGGCAGACTAAACTGTTTATTTCTCAAACTTATTTTCCAAAGTCAAAGTCTTTTTAATGATGCTGTGGACATCATTATACATGCAACATTGTGTGGGTGACATCTAAGTCAGTCCTTTGTTCAGCTGACCTACAAAATATTTTATAGATGAAATGCAGACTGGTGCTGATACTGCTTTATTAGCATGCATGTTATGAATTAAAGGAGAACTATGAGTTGCAGCAAGTATGATAGAATTAATATTTTTCTCACAAATGAAGTTCATACAAATCACTTACAAAAACAGACTTTAGTAGACGAATGGACAAAGAATATGAACAGAAAGCAGAAATCAAAAAGAACTGTAAGCTATAGAAAAAATTCAACAGAACTACTAATAAAAAATATGATTAAATATTAAAGTATCATTTTTTACCTATATTAAATATGGTAATATAAAGTTCTTGTGTGCAAGTATAGGAGCAGCAAAACTAGAACTTTAAAAAACTTCAAAATGATTTATATTGTTGTATTTGGAGAGCAATTTGACAAAAAATGCTCTCAAAATGATAATGAATAGAATGATAAATATTCATGGGATATATCTATAGCTTCAGTTTATTACTCGACTTTTGTGGAATGTTTTCTAACAAAAGTAGAAATATTAAAGAGAACACAAAATTATGAAAATGTAATTTTTGTTTCTATTTATGAGTAGCAATAATTTGGAACAATCTTATACTAGGAAAAGTATTGCTTAAGCAATTTTATGTTTACATAATCTAATAGTGCATAGTGAATAATATATTACAATATAGGCCATGAAGCAATATGAGAAAATGTATATTATGTAAAACTTAGAAATAAGATTTAAAATTATGTACTCTATTAGAACCATAAGAAATGATGATGAAGAGAAAGTATGAAAGGAAATACACAAAAACAATACTAGGACAGAGTTGTGAAATTATTGGTATTTTACTTTTATTCCAAATGTTTTCTACTGTTGTTATATTACTTTAATACTTTATAATAAAACTTGAAAGTTTTCAGAATGTGAAGGATAAAGCACATGTAAAATAAAATATTAAAGGATGTATTTAAGTGACTTAATTTAATTAATAAAGAAATGCAAATTTGAAGAAAGTAACATTTTTGACAAACTGAGATTCTTTTAAATGATGGCAAATGATGTTACAGAGAAGGTGTGAACACAAGCAAAGTTTTATGCTATCAATGCAAGTGTATATTGTCATAATAACTTGAGTGGTTCTATGGCAATATATTTCAAACAATTTAAATTGTTAATGTTTTAGGGTTTTTTATTGATACATATTTTTACATATTAATGGGGCACATGTGATATTTTGTTACATGCATAAATGTGTAATGATCAAATCAGAATATTTATGATACCCATCACCACAAGCATTTATTATTTCTATATGTTGATAATATTTCAGGTCCTCACTTCTAGCTATTTTGAAATGTACAATACACTGTTGTTAATGACAGTTATGGTACTCAAAAATGATCCAGAAATTATTGTAGATATTTATCTTAAAAATAGAACTAATATACAGAGTTGTATATATAAGTTCAAGTATATTATATCCAAAATCATAGAAAATAAAACCAAGCCAAACTAATTTTTTTTTCAACAGGGAATTGGTTAGGTAAATTATGAACTGTATGGAAAACCATACAGTTACTAAACTTTATGTTAGAGAGATACTTTAATTGTAATTTTAAGTAAGAAAAATAGAATTTAAAAAGGGTAGTGAAATTCATTTTTCCCTGT
>NW_016810178.1:271837-288458 GCF_001698545.2 Rhinopithecus bieti
TTTTTTTTCAACAGGGAATTGGTTAGGTAAATTATGAACTGTATGGAAAACCATACAGTTACTAAACTTTATGTTAGAGAGATACTTTAATTGTAATTTTAAGTAAGAAAAATAGAATTTAAAAAGGGTAGTGAAATTAATTTTTCACTGTTGTATATTCTATACCTAACACAAAGCCTAGAATATTGAAATAATTATATCCATATTAAAATATAATCATATATACATATATGCATATATAGATATCAGTTTCCATTTTTTGGTGGTGGACTTTTAAGCAATCTTTACTTTCTTCCTTATACTTTTTTTTTTTTTTATCATTTTAGAAATGACTACTGATTACTTTGATACAAGAAAACAAATGGTACCTTGATTTTAAAATAACAGTTCTCTCTAGCAACAAAAGAAAAGCAAACATATATACTTCCTATAAAGATGCATCACAAAAAATATTCAATTAATAAACATGTATTATGTTTCAGCTTATTTCCTAGCCTGAATATGATTCAATGCTTTTATTATATGCTATCAGTATCATTCCTAGGAACTTGTACTAGATGAACAATCTGCTATTAACTAACTTTGTGAGATTGGGCAAGTTAATCTTTCTGTGCCTCAGTTTACTATTAAGAAATGGTGGTGATGTTAACACTAACTCAGAGCATTTTTGTGACAAGTACATAATTTTGGAAAAGTTGTGACTGTGATATATTAAGTGCTTAATACAAAACTCTCTTTTGTATTAGTTTATGTCTGTTGACTGCTGGGAAATGACTCTTGTGAGAAGAAATGGTTTGGTTGACTAGTACTAATTGTAAATGCAGGTTTATTCACAGGCAACAATAAATCCTTTTTCTCCTAAATGTCAATATTGCAGAGGCAAAGTAGTTGCTGTTTCTTTTCATTGTATCCACCGGGCTTTAAGCATTCACTCATCATAGATGACACGCTTACCTTGTTTCATTTTAAGTTAATTTTACTTGTGCTTAGTTCAAATGAAATGTCTGGCCAGGGGCGGTGGCTCACGCCTGTAATCCCAGCACTTTGGGAGGCTGAGGCGGGCGGATCACGAGGTCAGGAGGAGATAGTGACCATCCTGGCTAACACGGTGAAATCCCGTCTCTACTAAAAACACAAAAAAAGTCGGGCGTGGTGGGCGCCTGTAGTCCCAGCTACTCGAGAGGCTGAGGCAGCAGAATGGCTGAACCTAGGAGGCGCAGGTTGCAGTGAGCCGAGATCGCACCACTGCACTCCAGCCTGGGCGACAGAACGAGACTCGGTCTCAAAAAAAAAAAAAAAAAAAAATCTGGATAGATGAAATTTATGTATTAGGTGCGGAGGAATTAAAGTCAAGAGAACAGAAACAACAGTATGATTTAGCCATATCTTGAAACCACCCTGATTAAAGAAATTCTTGATTTTTATTGTGTGGAAATTTGACCCTGCCTAGGTCTCTATTTCAAAATAAAAATTACATGACATTTTAAAACAAAGATGACATTATCTCAAATCCTTCTTGCATTGTGTCAAGCTACGTATGGATCATGATATATAACAGGTAAACTTGACCAAAATTTTATTTTAGGCAGGCACTAATGCATTTAGAAGAAAGTAATTATGCTTAACAACGAAGTAAAAATGTCTGCTATTATCATAGGTTCTGCTTAAAATATTATCTAGAGTTTGATTTTTATGTATATATGTAAAATGAGTAAGGTTCTTGCCTACACATGCATACACACACACGCGCGTGCACACACACACATAACAGTTATACAAATGAGAGGCAAATAAAAATATTTAAGATGCAGCAAGGAATGTAGATGGCATTTTCTGAAATTATAATCGTATTTCATATTCATAAAAGCCTTCACTTCTGTAAGGTACTAAAACGCCTTCTGATATTACAATAAAATTAAACGTTACATTTATATATTGTAGCTTTTAAGACAGATAGTTTAAAAATTAACATATCATTATTGACAAATAGGTAAACATATATAAAAAAATGTTAACCATAAAAAGACATTTGTGTTTGTACCTTTTATTTATAATATATTGAAACTTAATGAAAATGATTACTAGAATTTCATTACTTTGTTTTTACTCAGTTTGGTTTTGGCACTCTGGTCTAGAAATAAAATTTATACATTTTAATTTAAAACAGTTATGTACTTATATAAACAAAAATATGCATGGATGCTTATAATATTAAAATTGTGTATCTGTCTTTTCTGAAATATCAATGTAATAAATCTCTGTTGCATCTCATCACTCATTGTTACATGTCTTGCAATTTTACATGAGTTGCTCTTTAGGTAGAGATTCTTATAATCCTTCTCTAAAAGATTTTGTGATACCTGAAGTCAATACAGTACTCCTTGAATAATTATTTTACTCCGTAGAGTTTTTACTGAAGCCACTAAAAAAGTCTTAAGAAAATGTTATAATTTGCATCCCAGTAATTAAGCTAATAAAATTAACACACATTCATCTTGAATTTCAACTACCCAGATACTTTACTGCTTATTTTAGAGGTTTTTGTTGTTTCTTTGAATAATTTGAGATAATAGTTTAGTCATTAACTTTTTTGGGAAGAATTTCTAATTGCATTGTTTTTATATATACTCTTAAACACTTTGTTTTATAGCTGTGCAGTGTGGTAACCCAGGAACCACAGCCAATGGAAAAGTCTTCCGAATTGATGGCACAACATTTTCTAGTTCAGTCATTTATTCCTGCATGGAGGGATACATCCTTTCTGGACCTTCAGTTAGACAGTGCACAGCCAATGGAACATGGTCTGGAACTTTGCCTAACTGTACAAGTAGGTATTTTCTCAATATTTAAAAATCATTAGTTATTTGAAAATATTTATGAGTATATAAGTATTTTTGTATGTTTTGTAATTAATAAAACCATGTTAGGTTTTAAACATTTAGACTGCCTTTCAGATTAAAGGATTATAGTAGTTATTGTGGCTAGAGTGTACACTAATGACTTTAGGATAAGTTGGCTTGTCAAGGTACTACATTAACTGGCCGTGGAAAGAGAGGTCAGAGGAAGTCAGCACTTATAAATATAATTTAACAGAATTTTGAGAACAATGATGAATTATAGCTGCAATTAAAATTAAAAATAGAATGGATGCAATTTTATTTTGTTGATATAACACATATTAATAGCAAAATTGGTTTTCAAAAGGCATACTGATTCTTTATGGGTTCTTGTACTGTTATAGGGAGTCTCAATAGCTGATTTGTTCTCTTGATATGTTAAAAATAGATGGCACTTTGGAGATTATCCATTATAATAAAATTATTCACTTGAAGAAATTTTGAAAATGTGTTTAAAAGTCTTAAAATTATACACATTAATGCTTACTTGTAGAATAAGTAGTATTTAACCAACAATAATACACAACCATTGGAAATTATGGTTGTTTATTTTTATTAAGAAGAACTAGCACTTTTGGAGGCTGAGACGAGTGGATCTCTTGAGCCCAGGAGTTTGAGATCAGCCTGGGAAACATGGCAAAAACCCTGTCTCTACAAAAAAATACAATAATTAGTCAGGTGTGGTGGTGCATGCCTGGAGTCCCTGATACTCAGGAGGCTGAGATGAGAGGATCACCTGAGCCCAGAAAGTCAAGGATGCAGTGAACTCTGAAAGTGCCACTGCACTCCAGCCTGGGTGACAGAGTGAGATCCTGTCTCAAAAGAAAAATTGTTTAGACTGTGTGTTCACGGATTCTAAGTATCATGAGAGGATGTTACTGAAGCCTCTGTAGCAAAGGAAACTTGGGGATACTAGTGGGAGGGCCTTTTTATTGCAATTTGGACAGAGTATATATGCTTTTACCGACCAAATAATTACCAGAAAATTAACTGAGAAGGCAGGGCCTTGTATGGTGTGTGGTGAGATGATCTTCCTTTTTTTCTGGGCTCCTTTTGGTTTGCATTTTCTGGATGAAGGGGTCAAATGAATCTGTTGCCCTCAAAGTAATGGCATATATGCATTCCTGGAGAAAATCAGCTGTAGTTAATATCTTGCATGCAAAGTTTGTGTGCAATGTCACACAAGGGCTGTTGAGATACCCATGTATATTGTATCTCTTCAAAAGTGAAAGCAAACTATGCTTGGGAAGCTGTTGAAATAAGCACTGAATAGAATGTATTCACTAAACCTATAATAGCAAAATATTTTCCAGTTATTGATAGGAACCAGCAACTTCAGTAATATTGATATGCAGGTCTTAATCAGGGGCATCAGGGTATTTAGGCTGTGGTAATCCACTTTCCCATGCCATTTATTTTTATCAGGTTTAAACAGTGAACAAATTGGACTATTTAAAGGGATGGCAGTAGGAACAATAGTTGTTTCCTTCAGTAGGTGTTATTTGATGGCTCTTAATTACTGTAGACCTTGTTTTAATCTAAGTTGGGCTGTATTAACTATTATAATCAGAAGGACAGGTCCAAGCGGCTCCATTTTGCCAAGCTAATTGTAAATGCCAGATAATTAATATTAATTTATTACTAATTGGTTCAAAATGTCCATATCAGATGCTTTAGGCCAATGGGCACTCTGACCATGAGGAATTTAGGCAAAGCAATAGTTTCAATGTTTAAAGTGAGACATACATGTTTGCCTTCTGTTTTATGTTTGGTAACTCCTCTAAAGTACAGGAGATACATTGTACCTTCAGTGTTATCTCCTCATATAGCTGTAATTTGAGGCCTGGTATCTATTAAGGCCACAGAGATTTTTTAAGTACTACATATCAGACAGAATATGTTAATTTAAAACCCATATTGTAGAGATGTGAAATCCAATTCATATTCTTTTATCTTTCTGTTGAATAACTATTTTAGAAAATTTTGTATTTTCAATGAGTCCAGTTGTGGATCTTTATGTCAATTTTTGTTTCTTCTCCCTGTATCCTGATGTTTATTGTTGTTGTTGTTGTTGTTGTTGTTGTTGGAGGGGTGGAGTTACAAGACACACTTCAGGAAGAAGGACAATCTTCTCTACTCTGTCCATATTTACAAGTATCTTCCTCCAGAGAGTTCCAAATCACTATTTTAAATGTTGGGGGTCTCCCACAGGGCAGTTGTTACTTCATTGGGTGTAGGGACTCCAGGCTTAAGTCAGGTTTGAATTAACCCCACAGCTGTGCTATGGGATGACATGGGGGTTCTTCATCTATAACTCTGTGAACCAGAATCTTTTTGATGACAGACACGTAAACAGTAGCAACAACAACAAAGGTATTACAAGGTTCCTACTGAGCCATCTGTCTTTAGATGTGAACTGGAGGACACCAGATGGTGACTACTCCTTGTCAGACAGGCAAGCATCGGATAAGCATTCTTATTGCACAGTTTGCCAGCCTTTCTCCTGAGCACTCTATAGAATGGGAGTCAACACCTGCTTGAGACACACAACCAATAGTCATAGAGTAAGATGTTCATCTGAGTCTAGCATCATTCATGGCTTGTGCTGAATTTGAGACATATGATTAAATGTAAGACTCACAGATAAGTCTAAGCTGAGAGGCACAGAACTCAGAATCATTTTGAGAAGGACGACAAGCCAATACTGTCTCTGAATGTCAATTTTCAATACTTCTGACTTAGATCTAGCATTTAAATCTATGGCAGAGGCCAGAAAAGCTCAGAAAATGCAGCACAAGTCAGTACATCTCAAAGTATAAGTACATTAACACAGCACCAAGCACTCTCTAACTAGGTGGCAGCAGAGCCAGTTATCAAGTCACAAACAAAAACAAAAAAGGCCCTCAGGTAATGATAGTCATCCCTTGGGCCACCCTAATCTCTGCTAGTTGCTCTGTGGTTGCCTAAGGAAGAGCATGATTGACCGCCTCCTCCCCCAGATTGGTTCTATATTGACTGATTATGCCACAAAGCTGCAGATGTGCCAAGAAGGTATGAAAGATTACCCACGTGGTAAGACTCTCTTTGGTCAGAAATGGTTTGAGCAAAGGGATAAATGAACAGTGATATGATTTGGCTGTGTCTCCACCCAAATCTCATCTTAGATTGTAGCTCCCATAATTCCCATGTGTTGTGGGAGAGACCCAGTGGGAGACAATTTAGTCATGGGGCAGTTTCCCCCAAACTGTTCTCGTGGTAGTGCTATGTCCCATAAGATCTGATGATTTTATAAGGGGTTTCCCCTTTCACTTGGTTCTCATTCTATCTTGACTGTTACCATGTAAGATATGCCTTTCTCCTTCTGCTATAATTGTGAGGCCTCCCCAGCCTCTTGGAACTGTGAGTACATTAAACCTCTTTTTCTTTATAAATTACCCAGTCTTGAGTATTTCTTTTTCAGCAGTGTGAAAGTGGACTAATATAGTAAATTGGTACTGGGAGTGGGTGCTGCTGTAAAGATACCCAAAATGTGGAAGTGGCTTTGGAACTGGGTAATAGGCAGAGATGGGAACAGTTGGAAGGGCTCAGGAGAAGACAGAAAAATGTGGGAAAGATTGGAACTTTCTAGAGACTTGTTGAATGACTTTGAGCAAAATGCTGATAATGATATGCACAATGAAATCCAGGGTGAGATAGTTTCAGATGGAGATGAGGAACTTGTTGGGAACTGTAGTAAAGGTGACTCTTGCTATGTTTTAGTAAAGAGACTGGCAGCATTTTTCCCCTGCCATAGAGATTTGTGGAACTTTGAACATGAGGGAGATGATTTACGGTATCTGGTGGAAGAACTGTCTAAGCAGCAAAGCATTCAGGAGGTGACTCAGGTGCTGTTAAAAGCATTTAGTTTTAAAAAGGAAATAGAATATAAAAGTTCAGAAAATTTTCAGCCTGACAATGCAATAGTAAAGAAAAACCCATTTTCTGAGAAGAAATACAAGCTGGCTATAGGAATTTGTGAAAGTAAAGAGGAGCCAAATGTTAATCGCCAAGACAATGAGAAAAATGTCTCCAGGGCATAACAGAGAACTCTGTGGCAGCTGCTCCCATCACAGGCCTGGAGGACTAGGAGGAAAAAATGGTTTTGTGGGTCAGACCCAGGGTCTTCCTGCTGTGTGCAGTCTAGGAACTTGGTGCCCTGCATCCCAGCCACTCTTGCCATGGCTAAAGGGGCCAAGGTACAGCTCAGGCTGTGGCTTCGGAGTGTGCAAGCCATAAGCCTTGGCAGCTTCCATTTGGTGTTGAGCCTGCAAGTGCACAGAAGTCAAGAATTGAGGTTTTGGAACATCTACCTAGATTTCAAATGATGTATGGGCATGCCTGTATGTCAAGGCAGAAGTTTGCTGCAGGAGTGGGGTCCTCAAGGACTTGCACACTCTGAAGCCATGGCCTGAGCTGTACCTTGGCCCCTTTAGCCATGACTAGAGTGACTGGGATGCAGGGCACCAAGTTTCCTAGACTGCACACTGCAGGAAGGCCCTGGGTCTGACCTACAAAACCGTTTTTTCCTCCTAGACTTCCAGGCCTGTGATGGGAGGAACTGTCACAGAGTTCTCTGTTGTGCCCTGTGGACATTTTTCCCATTGTGTTGGTGAAGGGAAACATGGGGTTGGAGCCCCTACACAGAATCTCCACTGAGGCACTGCCTAGTGGAGCTATGAGAAGAGGGTCACTGTGTTCAGACCCCAGAAAGGGAGACACAGAGAACAAGTAGCATGTGCCTGGAAAAGTCACAGATACTCAATGCTAGTCTGTGAAAGCAGGTGAGAGGGAGGCTGTACCTGCAAAGCCACAGGGGTGGAGCAGCCCAAGATGATGGGAATCCATCTCTTGCATCAATGACCTGGATGTGAGACAGGTAGTCACAGAAGATTATTTTGGAGCTTTAAGGTTTGACTGCCATGCTGGATTTCGGACTTGTATGGGACCTGTAGCCCCTTCATTTTGGCCAATTTCTCCCATTTGGAAAAGCTGTTATCCAATTCCTGTACCCCCATTGTATCTAGAAAGTAACTAACTTCCTTTTGATTTTATAGGTTCATAGGCAGAAGTACTCACCTTGTCTCAGATGAGACTTAGGACTATGGACTTTTGAGTTAATACTGAAATGAGCTAAGACTTTTGGGGACTATTATGAAGGCATGATTGCTTTTGAAGTGTGAGGATATGAGATTTGTGAGGGGCCAGGCATGGAATAATATGGTTTGGCTGTGTCCCCAACCAAATCTCATCTTTAATTGTAATTCCCTTATTTCCCACATTTTGTGGGAGGGACCCGGTAGGAGATAATCGAATCATGGAGGTGGTTTCTCCAATGCTGGTCTCATGGTAGTGAATAAGTCTCACAAGATCTGATGATTTTATAAGGGGTTTCCACTTTTGCTTGGTTCTCATTCTTTCTTGCCTGCTACCATGTAAAATGTGCCTTCCACCTTCTGCCATGATTGTGAGGCCTCCCCAGCCACTTGAAACTGAGTCCATTAAACATCTTTTCCTTTTTTTTATTTTCCTTTTTGAGACAGAGTTTCACTCTTGTTGCCCAGGCTGGAGTGCAATGGCACAATCTTGGCTCACTGCAACCTCTGCCTCCTGAGTTCAAGTGATTCTCTTGCCTCAGCCTCCTGAGTAGCTGGGATTACAGACACCCACCACCACACCCAGCTTATTTTGTATTTTTAGTAGAGACGGGATTTCACCATGTTGGTCAGACTGGTCTCGAACTCCCGACATCAGGTGATCCACCTGCCTTGGCCTCCCAAAGTGCTGGGATTACAGGTGACAGCCACCGTGCCCAGCCTAAACCTCTTTTTCTTTATAAATTATCCAGTCTCAGATATGTCTTTATCAGCAGTGTGAAAATGTACTTCTACATATAGTTTCGCTATTTTTACTGTGGTCAGTGGTAGGAACTTGGGAAAAGTTCCTGTGGGTGTCCCAGCGTTTGCATGGTTTGAACTTCCCTGCTGATGCCAAAGGAGGGAAGCAAGCAGACTTTCTTGTCAGCTTGCCCAGATGTGGAGTAGAAGTGGAATGGGGAGGTAGAACTTGAAGCATCACAATGGAGTCAGGTTCTTTATGAAAATGCTTGTGTAGTCAAACATTTTACTTAGTAAATGTTACAAACACTAAAACACCACACAGCATTGTTAAACAACTTTAGTCAACTATTTCTTCAAGAGATTTAAATAGTAAGACAAATCTTATTTATGTACGTCATTACTACTTCAAGTGCTGTAATTTTTTTGTGTAGATACATATTTGCATAAGGTATTATTTTTCACTGGAAGGACTTTAAATTTGTCTTATGGTACATTTCTACTTATGATATGTTTTTAGCTTTTCTTTGTGTGCATATGTTTCTATTTCACTTTTTAAAAAACATATTTTTGCTGGGTATAGAATTCTGTATGACAAGTGGCATTCCTGACTCCATGTCAGCTCCAGATATTGTTACATCTCATCTTTTGGGGTAGTTTTTTCTCAAACCTTGGGCAGTTTCCTCAGGAGCTGATCAGAAATCTGCTGACAACTTAAGGAATTTCCTTCCTATATCTCTGGAGATATTTATCTGTCAATGTCCTCTCTGGTACTGTGTCCCATAAACTCTACCTGCACAGTTTTCTCTTGACTCTCAAATCCGTCTTCTCAACTCAAGGAGTCTGCTGGGTTCTGCATAGGATCCTCTTCCCTGTGCCACAGACTTGAAACTCTCTTAAGGTAGTAACATGAGGCAATCAGGGGATTCATCTAATTTGTTTCCTGTCACTCAAGAATCACTGTGCTTTGTTGCCTGATGTCCACTGTTTTGAAATCTTTCTTTTTTTTAAAAAAAATACACACTTTTTTTTTTTTTTTTTTTTTTTTTTTTTGGTTCTTTCAAATGGAAGGTAAATTCTTCCTTGTTACTCCATGTTGAAAGAAAGCAGAATTCCTCTTACTTACTTAGACCTCATTTTTGCAATAGGGAACAACTTAACACTATCCCACCTTAGCCTTTTAAACTCTTATCCACCTTTTAAGTATCAGGTCATGTGAAACATCTGGCAAAACACCTCAGGGCATTTCCTCCTCATATCCTTTTTAGCTAAAAGTAATCTCTCCATACTGTATAGCTTTTTTTTTTTTTTTATATTACCTATAACACTAAACTGTAAACTTTATAGAATAGTAGTGACTGGGTCTGTTTATCTCACTGACTCTTTATGGTAGAGCATAGCACCTGATGAATAAGAGCAACTCAGTAAATTGTTGGTGGCAGACTTAAATAGACAAATTTTATTTTAGTTATCAGTATACATGATTTACCATTCCAACTCAATTTTAAACTACTTGCAGATAGGGCCTACAATTGTATGGCTAACATAGCACATAGGTTCTGGCGTATACAATGTTTTCATTATTGAAGAGAGTGAAATAATGAAAATAGTTAAGAGCAACAGAAATATTCTGAGGAACACTTTCTTTTTTTTAAATGAATAACAAATTTGTTTATGGATAAATAACTCAATCTTTATTTACAGCTGTCTTCCAATTTTAGTAAAGTAAAATAAATAAATATTCCTATTTTGTGATGGAAAATTACATTGACATTTTATTGAATGGTCTTCATTTTCCTTAGGAATGTTAAGTTAAAAGTCATTTGATTCAAGACAGATTGATTGTGAATAACATAGGAAAAGTATAAGGAAAGTTTGTTTTTCTCTGTCAGTTCTTCAAAGAGAAATATTGTAATGAGTAAAGTAATTTGTTAGCTTTTCAACAAAGAACTGCTATTAAACTAAAACTGAGAATCTGCAAGTTTATTTACTTCATAGGCAAAAGTTACTAACACCCCATTAACAATCCAAACAAAAGTGAAAAGAAAACCCCAAAAGAAGCAAAGAGAGAGGTTTCAGTAGAAATTAAAATGGCCTAAAATTCTATAATTAAAGAATCTAGCATAGTGATAGTGTTTATATGTGGTGATCAAATTAAATTAGAACCAGTGATTCAGATTCCTTCTCATTAATTTGCAATGAAAGTAAATTTAAATATATGATTGGTAGAATTATATTATTTGGGGGATTGTCCTAGACTCACATTGCCTAGATCAAGAAACTCAGGCATCAAAGCATTTAAAGCATTTCCTAACTACTGGCAGAGCTCAACACTAAACAACAATTTCATCCGTATTTCACGAACATAGATGAAATTTTCCATTCATATTAATTATTCTCTATACCCACTAGAAGGCTAATTTCAAGTGTAAATATGTTTTTAATAAATTTTGATTTGTTATAATTGCCTTTGTAGACACAATTTTTATGGTTGCTATATGCCAGGACTTTATACATTTTATGGTTACTATATGCCAATTACTATATGAATTTGAAATAAATTATATGAGGTATCCCAGTTACTATATGAATTTGAATTAAATTAATGAGGTATGCAAAAACTTTAAAGTAGCTGAACTTTTCAAACCAGCATCTTAATAGCAATTTTTAGAAAACCTGAATGTCTTAGTCTATTTGTGCTGCTATAATAAAATTCCTGAGAGAGGGTAAATATTAAAGAACAAACATTTATTTCTTAAAATTCTGGAGGCTGAGAAGTCCAAGATCAAGGTGCCAGCAGATCCTGTGTCTGGTGAGGGCTACTTGTTGCTTCTAAGATGGCACCTTGTTGCCATGTCCTCACATGATAAAAGGGGTGCATGTTATGCCCTGACTGGCAGAAGGTAAAAGAGCAAAAAGGGGCCTAGCTATTAATAGTTCCCTCCCACACTTTCAGAAGGCACTGACCTTATTTGTGAGGAGAGGGCCATCACGACTTAATAACTTCCTAAAGTCCCTACCTTTTAATACTATTGAATTGGGGGTTAAATTAGCACATGAATTTTGAGGACACATTAAAACCATAGCACTAAAGAAGCAAAGCCTTTATTCCTTTTATGCTAATTGTTTTATTTCTTCTCATAAATAATAATATCTGTTATTGAGTGCTTACCATTTGTTCATATTTGTGCTGATTTACATAATTATCTGCATTATTACAACAAATCTATGAGATATATACTATTATCCTTTTTATTTCACATTCAAATAAATGGTTCCTTAGAGAGGAAACAACTTTCTTTTCTATGGGAACACAACTAGTAACTGTAGAATCTAAGATTTAAACCCAAGTCTGTTTCACTCAACAATCCATGTTCTTGAGTATACTTTTATCTCTTCTTCTGTATTTTTCTCCATTTAGTTTTCTTGCTTTATTCTCTGTCTTTACTACAATGGTCAAATGTATATGACATACTATAATAAATAGAACATTGGTAATAAGGCATATGAAAATGTCTCATTAATTTATAACCAATTTCTCTAAAAAATTTCTAATTTCTGTTTTCTCTGCATTTAACAATTTGGATTTTGCAAAATTATATCATTTCTTAATGAAACGACCGTTTGTAAAATTTGTTTTTGTTAAACAATACTTCCAGTTTAACATTACAGTTTCCTATTTATTATCAATGATATTTTTGTCAGATATACAAAGCAAATGTAATATAAGTCAATAAATAAGTCTGCAGATCTCACAAGAGATGAGATATTTTAATGTGATGAGTCAAAGCAAGTGAGCAAGAGTGCTCGTTGAATCTCATACATAATCACTGACGAAGAGGATCTACTAGCTTTATGACAATATCGGTTCAAAGAAAGAAAATCAGCAAAACTGATTATATGATAAATGTTTCAATGTAGGCTGATTTGAGCATGAAAGAATAAATAGAGGCCCTTGAGAAAATTAATAATGCCCTTAAAATATAGTTAAACTATGTGATGAAAACAAAATATAAAGACTTCAATTTTATTTGGATTTCTTTTACTTTTGATCATAAGATTTTGGTCACTTTAAGAAGTTTTGATTGTTTTTTATCTTGGCTAGTTATCTTTGGGCAATTAGTTCCTCCTGAGTAATGAAAAATCAGAGGAATAATCCAATTTTTAGCTTTTCAAAAATCTTTAACTTATATTAGAGCAATTGCTTTTCTAAAATACCTTTAAAATAAAGTAGAAAGATAATTGTTAGTATATAATGGAATTGGATTTTTTATAGATTCAGTTAATAAAAAATAATTTAAACAAAACTTACTATCATTGGTCACTTTGCCAGGAACTGAGAAGACAGAGTTCAGTCGGTAAAGTATCTGTTCCCTAATATTTCACAGACCAGTGAGGTAACATTGGCATTCCAAGCAGTTTTCACCTTTGAGAATTTCCCACTGGAGTTATTTGCAACTGTACCTTTTCATTTGCTTGACTGTCCAGCAGTAACACACACACACACACACACACACACACACACACACCCCTCTGTTGGTTAGAAATTCTAGTTCAATTAAATGTGGAAATGTGTCAGCTGTGATTTTCCTTGTTCATTTCAATGATTTTATAAACATTTTTGGAATACATATGATTTAATAATAATGATAAAGTCTCCATTCCCCTATGCTTGGCCATAGTAGAGATGTTGGTAAAAGCATAAACTTTTACTCATCTAAATTCTACCTGCTGTTACTCAACTGGCTTCAGACTATATGTGAGTTGGGAAATTGCAAGTCTAATTAATCTACCTCTAAAAGTATGCCTCACAAGCAAAATCTTTTCCGTTTTCTCAACACTCATTGTTTGTAATTCCAGACATGTCCTCATTAAGCCCACTACCAGTGGTGGAAGGAGAAGTTTCCTCAGAATAACTAGTTGCCTCCTGGGTGGGTAAAATATTGTATCTTGAAATCAAGATCATGCATTCAAATGTTATGCACACTTTGACAGAAGAATTATAAATGTGAAGAAACATGCACAGAACTAAACCAAACTAGAAGAAAAACATATTTGCCATAATACCAGATAGCTCAAATCAATACCTTGATTAAAAATGTAGTGAAGTTATTTTCTATGATGTTCAGACACAGAGAGAAGATATAGTAAGTACATGTAATTACTCTTTCAAAAATACATTTTTTTTTTGTCAGTACAAAATGCTTTGGGATATTAATTATAAGAAGATCCTTAGCTTTCAATGTCTAACAGGCAGTACCACCTCTGTTACCTAAAGCCCGTCATATACAGAGTGCATATGGTATTTTGCGAAGGAGACACAAACAGTGCTGAGGCAGGGCTTGCCAAGTAGAGTAAGAATTAGCTTTCTGGTCTAAAAAGACATGGGCTTATTCATTTTCTTGGATGATATTTTTAGAAAACTGACTGGACTTCTGCTTCCAAAATTACCAATGCCCAGCACCCTGCATCTGGGAAGTCTTGTTCCTTTGGGCTAAGGACACCATATTTAATCAGGTCCAGGTGATAAATGAATCTAAGTCTTCTTTTCCAAATAGCCATTATAGAAATGCCCCTGAGTGAATTTTTGTCACAAATCTGAAAATTCTCAAAGATGTTTTTCCAATAGAGGACAGCTCAGGAAGATGGGGTTAGTCTTACACAAGAGAGGGCTGGGAATATTTCAGCATAAAACTGAGTGAAGTGAAGATAAAAAATAATCTAAATCTCTTCAAGGAGTGTGAGCTATTCCTCAGCGCAGCAGTTCTCAACTAGAGAGGATTTTGCTTCCCAGGGGACATTCGGAAATGTTTGAAGATACTTTTTGATGGTCACAGTGCAGGGGTAGGGTGTGCTTTTGTATCTAGCAGGTAGATGCCAGAGATATATCGCAGAACATTCTACAATGCACAGTGCAGCCCCTCACAACCAAGAATTATTTGACTGAAATTGTCAATAGGTTCAAACTTAAGGTAGAGAATCCCTACCTTTTGAGATCCAAAGAAGAAACCAACTTTTGAATATGGAGATTATGTAAAATCAGAAGTATTATGAGAGGAATGGTTTAGCCATCTTTCTGGAACTTCATTTTGCTACAGTAGAACACTGTTCTGGTCTTGAAGCTAGAAATCTGGCAGAGCACATACATGTGTAATGATGCTCAGGCAAGCAAGTTCATTGCTCCATTGTCTGTAATAGAAAAACAATGGAATAACTCAAACACCAGTCCATAGGAATTTGGTTGCATAAATTATATTGCATGGGATTAATATGCCATTAAAATGGTATGCTTGTCTATGTGTATTAATAGTTATGTGCAAAAATATCCATTAGATATTGAATGAAAAACTGAATTCTGTGAAAAAAGTAATGTGATTTTATTTGATTTTAAAATGCACGTTTATAATGCTTGTATAAGAAGTTAAAAGAGAAAGTAGTTTTAAAGCAGCATAGATTAACTAGAATTACCACAATTATGTTTTATTTGTAGCATAGAGGTTATTTACTTGGATTTGTCATAAATGATGCCAGATGGGCATCAATTACATATAGGCCAAAGAGAAACCTCCCACAAAACAAATTCAGACCTTTCAAATAATTTACGTGTTTTTGAGAATTTGAGCTGACAAATTAATGATTCCTTTACCTACTCATTCATTTATTTATCCTTCAAACAGATATTTAATCTCTTATGATGAATCACACACTACATGAGACTTTTAAGAAAACAGCATACAAGAGTCAAAATATCTGCCTTTATGGAGTTTATTGGCGTGTTTACGTGAGAGAGATGTGTGTTTAAGAAGGTCGATGATCTTCTTATCATGCAATGGTATCTCTGAATTTGTTGTCATGCGACGATATCTCTGAATTTTCGGGTGAAGGCCTAAAGAGTTACTATTCTAAGGTTTTTTCCTGAAAAAACCAAAAGTCTTTTTTTGGTTGTTGCTGAAAACAAGCTGGTAGTGAATGAGTTGACTTGCAGAGCAGGTGCTGTTTACAAAGACTGTTGCTCTTGGAAACTGCCTCTTTGACTAGCCTTTGCTTCAATAGAAAGTCACCAAACAAACCCTTCTAAAGCTTTTGTTGTCAGGGATTTCATTCATGGTGCTGCCATGATGTGCAGAACTCTTTCTTCGTGCATCTGTAAAATAAACGGTCTGTCCTCTCTTTTGGTGGCTGCATCTCAGCTCGTGTGCCCTATGACCAGGCTGGCTGTTTCTCCTTGCCAAGATTCTCATGCAATCTGGAAAGCACTGCCCAGAAAACAACAACACTTTATAGGTGTTCTCTTTAATTTCCTCTTCCTAGTTAAAAATCTTGGTTATAAATATAAAATAAAAAAATATAATATATTGAAGGCTTATACTCATTTTACATTGTTGTAAATTTTAAACTGTAAAAAGAGATAACATATTGTCAGTAAATGAGTAGGATTATTTGATTTTCTGTCCAACTCAGTTGTATATTAAAAAAAAAAAAAATCTTTTTACTCCCCAATAATCATAGCAAAGAAAGCAGTCCTGAATATAAAACTCTATTATGATTGAGAAAGAAACACTCAAAGAGTTTAATTTCATCAAACTATCTTAAGGGCTCCAAAAGTTATGAGGTTGAATGCTCTGAATGATGTTCTTTAATTTAAATGCCATTTTCATATTCTTAAAACTTCTTAGAATCAACAGAATAGAATATGAAAGGAAACTTGACATTAACAATTCTTAATGGTAACATAATAAATACTATGTAACTAAGGTGTTATTAAGGTTTTCCATGCCTTAATTCATTCTTAGTCTTTAATCCTGGATCTCCAAAATATTGGGAAAAGTGAATTTTAAAAAGAGAGAAAAA
>NW_016810178.1:288487-292384 GCF_001698545.2 Rhinopithecus bieti
AGAGAGAGAGAGAGAGAGAATAGCCCAGATTTACCTGGAGAAAGAGCGAGAGAGAGAGAGAGAGAGAGAGAGAGAGAGAGAGAGAGAGAGAGAGAGCGCCCAGATTTACCTGGAGAAATTACCCTTTTATGAACCAAAAGATTTAGCAGACTAAAAGGCATGTAAGTATACTACAGGTTTTATCTCCAAAAAATAAAGTGTAACTTGTACTTTTGTTTTCTTAGCTGCCAGAAAGTTTTAGCCAATTTTCTGCCCAAATTATGCTTAAATCCTGTGCCTCAAAACAGTTAGCACTTGTGTGACATATATAATCTTTGTTATGTTTGAATCTTATGTTTGTATTTAAACAAAACACATTTTCATAAAATTGTTATTTGTGTTTCTAAACTGTCTCAAGTCTTTCTGAAACATTTTGGGTGGCATTATAAAGAAATGATAATATTATATATGTACTCACACTCACGGGCATGCGGCCAGAGCAATTCATAGAACCTCATGCTCAGAAGAGTCTTCTGCTTATAGTTTAGTGCTCCGTGATAACCATCTCAAAATTCTTAATAATTTTATCTTCAAATCAACGTTTTGTAATTGAAGTCCACTGAAACAGTGGAGCATATGCTGAGGGCTTGGAGCTTCTGTTCATGTGCAGTCTGCCTTGTTGCCTTCTTTCTTGTGTCCTTGGGATGGGTCTAGACCTTTTGCTTCTGACAACCTGGCGCCCCTGACCCTGCATGGTCTCTCCATTTCCATCCCTGCTCTGGAAAACGTGACACCGTCCACCCTGGTCATCCATTGTGTCACCAGTAAAGAGAAGTTCACATTACACTGTTGTCCTACCTCCTTTTAGGGATTGAATACAAACGTGGGGATGGTCAGAGTTGGATATATTAATGGACTCTTGGGGCAGAACAGAGCAGTGACAGTCCCTATTTGGGTCTGGAAGCACCAGCACGTATTGGTGAAGGACTTGGATGGGATGGTCCCTCATACATCTGCATTTCTTATAACAAGCACATTCCAGAGTGAAGGTTGCAATTTCCTGGGGTTGTCTTCCTGAGTGACACTGCAGAAAATATGCTCACCATCCAGCATGCCTGATAAATTAGATATTTCAGTAGCCATATATAGGAATATGGATTTCATGTATTATGTCAGAAATCTGATTCTGCAGATTATTTTCTGTGTGGTCTTATAGTGAAGGTTAGAAGAGGTTACTGCATCAAATTCACTACAACATAATGACATATTAACCTAGCCTTTTCAGGGGCTAAATGACAGTTTCTGAACCATATGTGTAGAATCTGTAATAAGCATACCTGATCATAATCAGGAGTTGCCAGTATGTGGTTTAAATATGCTGATGTTTTACAATTTAAAATGAACATGATAACTAATTTTCCTGCTTATATATTAAGTATGCCATATGCTTACTACTCCTCTCCATTAATAACATGCCACCTTAACCATCTGCTCTTCTAATCCAATACTGACAGTAATCAGTTGTGGAGACCCAGGTATACCAGCCAATGGACTGAGATATGGAGATGATTATGTGGTTGGACAAAATGTTTCTTACATGTGCCAGCCAGGCTACACGATGGAATTGAATGGCTCCAGAATCAGGACTTGTACAATTAATGGCACATGGAGTGGAGTAATGCCAACTTGCAGAGGTATGATAATGATTTCTTTAACATTTAAAATGGTAACCAGTACATATTTTCCTATTTTATATACAAATTTAAAGTATATTTAAATAAACTTTTTTAGTTCAAGGTTGCATTTATTTTCTAGTACTAAAATGACTGTTTTTTAAAACGCTATTTTAATATATAGAATTTAAAATAATATTTTGACTAAAACATTATATCTTATTGTGAGTAATGACAATAAGCGTTAATGTAACCAAAAGAAGTAAAATCTTATGTCCACATTCACCACTGTTATTTATATTAATTGATGAATATTTTCAAAATAATATAACCTTGATGAATTGTAACTGTAATTTGCTGATCCACCTGGATCAAGTCATTCAAGGATGGGGAAAATACTTTCCATAATTCGAGAACAGCCAGCCTGAATTATAGAACTGTACTTTTCTTAAATAACGGGAAAACTTGTTTTTTCATATAATACAATCTAGAATTAATCTGTTAGTCAATACAGGCATACATTTGCTACGTTATGCTGTTTGTTTTCCACTGGAAATATTTTATAAATGTTTTGGCCAATTTTATGATTACTTGTAGAATACTGTACATGCAATGTCAGACAACTTATTGTTTTATATTAATTAGATTTTAATAATTAAGATTTTCATTTAGATTTCTATTTAAATGTTTGTGAATTAATAGTTTAATATCTTACTGACTTATAATCTAACAAAATTAATAATTTCAATGTGTTTGTCTTTCCTCATTGATTATTAAGTTTCTGTATCAGATTACTATAAATACACAGTATATGAAAATATATGAGCAGACATTTTATATTTTAGATGTTATTCTATACACTTATTAATTCATACTGATATGAATTAGATATTACTCAACTGTAAAAGTTATTCATATATGTTTTAGTCCTCATAATTACAGTCATTCCTAATATTTAGATTTTGAAGTTGATATGCTTCCTTATCCTTGCATCTCTATCTTATCCAACCTGTCTTTGCTTAAAGATAACTTAAACCAATTTAAACAAAATACATTTTAAAACAATTTAAAATGCATTTATAAACCGTATAATGATAAGTTGTAACATATGAATCTAAGTGATTAAGGGAACTAACTTGGAATATTATAATAAGATATATGACCTGCATTTTCAAAATGTCACAGAAGTACTTCAAATTCCATGGTTAAGATGCTGATACTATATATAGCCAAATAACCCAAGTCTTGTCTGTCTAAAGGTCATTGGAAAATAATTTTATATAAAACCAATAATTTATCACTTACAGTATACTAGATTGAAGGTCAGTCTCTGTTTGCCTTCTCTGAGATGTCAAACAGCTTGCTATTTTGTAAGAATCTCTGACAACCGATAGCCATTATGTTGCCAAGAAAAGTTGCATCCTACAGGGATTAATTCCAGGGATGTCTCAGGAATACTACTGGTAGAATAAAACATGTCACAACATATTGTCCTCACAAAGGTTAAATTAGCACATATGCTTCTTCTAATGATATTTATTTATATCTTTAACACTCAGGATATTTCAACAGCTGTGTCTAATTACTTTTAATGTAATTGCAGCTGTTACGTGCCCAGCTCCTCCCCAGATCTCTAATGGAAGGCTGGAAGGAACAAATTTCGACTGGGGCTTTAGTATTAGCTACATCTGTTCTCCAGGCTATGAGCTATCCTTCCCTGCTGTTTTGACCTGTGTAGGGAACGGTACCTGGAGTGGTGAAGTACCGCAGTGCTTACGTAAGTACGATTTAACGTGACAACTGTTACTTAAAATTTTCAAATTTTCTAGCACAAATATGAGATTGTTAAGCTTCCTTCAATGCCTAATCAGGGTTCGAAGAAAATCACTATTTACTACCAATGTAGCTACTTTTCATGTAATTAAACCATTGTTTCTCCTTCTCTGATTCAAAATTTTACACTAAAAGGTTTTGTTTATAGACTTCTCTTATTTTCAAAATTATTTCTCAAATTAGAGACAGCCTAAAATTTATTCTACTGCTTGAAAATTATTTTATTTATGTCCTTTTGTTTTAGCCGAATACTCTGAAATTTGTTCCCAAATCTTTTAGGCAATAAATCCATGTCACTTCTACATATTTGTTCAAATAAAGTTCTTATGATGGCATTTGCCATGATAATGATTGGGATTATACATCTAAAATTACCAGGGTAAGCATGGAGATAAGGGGTTTTGTTTGTTGG
>NW_016810178.1:292804-300891 GCF_001698545.2 Rhinopithecus bieti
TTTTTTTTGTTTTTTTTTTTTTTTTTTTTTTTTTTTTTTACAGAGGTTGCTGTATACTATATACCTAGCAAGTGTTACTTCAAGATTAATTTGGAAGAATACAAACAAAACAAACTCCTCTTACAGTTTTACATAAATGATTGTAGAACATTATCTGGACAGTATAGTCATTCAGAGAGTTGTCTAGCATTATCCTGTTCCTAGTCCTTTTTTTCTTCCTAGCACAGGATAGAGGAGGATTCTACCTGTCTCATGGCCTTGACATTATGCAGAGCTAACCGTCTAAGTTGCTTAGGACCCTCCAGGGTTTTCTCACCTCATTCAAATTGGAAACTAAATCCCCTATATGCTCATAGGACTTTTTTCTTGTATTCCTTTGATTTCATCATATCTTACTACTCACCCCCTCATTCACTCCGCTCCAGAAACCCAGGAGCCCTCAGCTATGCTTTTACAAGAGGGCTTTTATGTTCACTATTCACTTTACCTGGAAATTTCCTTTTATTCCTTCAGCTTTTTACTAAAAATTTCTCTTTTCAGTATTGCCTTCTCTGGTCACCTTATTTGAATTTCATCACTGACATAACACTTCCCTTCCAGGCTTTATTTATTCTTCTTAACACTCCCTTTTCACTTCTTATTTTTTATTAAGACATACTGTACATTTTATTTACCTTGTTTATTTCAACTATGTCCTCTACTCAAATTGATACTCCCTGAAAGCAGAGAATTTTTTGTTGTTGTTGTTTTATTTGCTGCTGTGGCCCCTGGAATATAGCATAGTCCTTGGCAGATATAAAAACTCTATTGCTGTAGTAATTAAAACAATATGGTATTGATGTAGGTTTAGAAAGTAAAACAATGTTATAGAGTAGAGAACACAGAACCATTTATACATATGTGATATAGAACAAATCAGTAGGGAAAGAATGGACATTTTAATTAATTCTGTAAGGCAATTAGTTCACACACATACACACACCCACAACAAATAAATCAGTGCCAGATTTATCAGAGATTTAAATACAAAAGTTTTAAACATTTAGAATCTGTCTAAATGACCTCAAGTTTAGAAGGAATTTCTTAAGCAAGATGCAAATGGTATAACCCACAAATGAAAAAGTGAAAAAAATCAGGTATGTTGAAATATGAAAATTTCTCATTATCAGAGACCAATCACAGACTTGTACAATGTAATCAATATGTGTGAAAACAATGACAATATTTAGAATATATATCAAGGCAATACAACAAAAATGGTCAAAATACCTGGACAGCTATTTCCTCTCAGGAGATTGAAAAAAACATTACACAATATCAAATATTAGTGAGGATATGGGACAATTCATAAACCTTTATAGACTCATGATGGGTGTGTAAATCGACACAGCCATTTGCAAAACTAGTTGCTATTATTTCGTAAAGTTAAAGACTTGCAGAGTCTATTGCCAAGAAATTTTATTTTTAAATGTATGCCTTACTGGAATTTTCATACATGTGCATGAGGAAATATGTTCGAGAATATTGTTATCAGCATTCTTTTTAGCAATAAAATAAAAATAGTGCCTATATATACATATACACACATACATATATGCCATACACACAAATACACACATGCACACACATGAATGTAAATTACCAATAAATGTATATAAATGAGAAACCTAGAATTCAGGATGAGAGAAACTATGCTATCCTGGGCCTAAGAAAAGGGATGCTTTCTGTGTGGTGCCTACAAAGATTTTTTTTTTCTTTTTTTTTTAATACTTTAAGTTCTGGGTTACATGTGCAGAATGTGCAGTTTTGTTACCTAGGTATACATGTGCCATGGTGGTTTGCTGCACCCATCAACCCATCACATACATTAGGTATTTCTCCTAATGCTGTGCCTTCCCAGACCCTGAACCCCCGACAGGGTTCACACTTTGAAGCCCCGGTGTGTGATGTTCGCCTCCCTGGGTCCATGTGTTCTCATTGTTCAACTCCCACTCATGAATGAGAACATGAGTTGTTTGGTTTTGTGTTCTTGTGTTAGTTTGCTGAGAATGATGGTTTCCAACTTCATCCACGTCCCTGCAAAGGACATGAATGCATCCATTTTTATGGCTGCATGGTATTCCATGGTGTATATTTGCCACATTTTCTTTATCCAGTCTATCACTGATAGACATCTGGATTGGTTCCAAGTCTTTGCTGTTGTGAATAGTGCCATAATAAACATACGTGTGCCTGTGTCTTTATAGTAGAATGCTTTATAATCCTTTGGGTATATACCCAGTAATGGGATTTCTAAGTCAAGTATTTTTTTGAGACAGAGTCTCACTGTATACCCCAGGCTGGAGTACAGTGGCGTGATCTCGGCTCACTTCAAGCTCTGCCTCCCAGGTTCAGGCCATTCTCCTGACTCAGCCTGCCAAGTAGCTGGGATTACAGGCACCCACCACCATGTCAGGCTAAAATTTTTGTATTTTTAGTAGAGATAGGGTTTCACTGTGTTAGCCAGGATGGTCTCAATCTCCTGACCTTGTGATCTGCCCACCTCGTCCTCCCAAAGTGCTGGGATTACAGGTGTGAGCCACTGTGCCCAGCCGTCAAATGGTATTTCTAGTTCTAGATGCTTGAGGAATCGCCACACTGTCTTCCACAGTGGTTGAACGAATTTACATTCCCACCAACAGTGTAAAAGCATTCCTATTTCTCCACATCCTCTCCAGCATCTGTTGTTTCCTGACTTTTAATGATCGTCATTCTAACTGGCGTGAGATGATATCTCATTGTGGTTTTGATTTGCATTTCTCTAATGACCAGTGATGATGAGCTTTTTTCTGTATGTTTGTTGGCTGCATAAATGTCTTATTTTGAAAAGTAGCCATTCATATCCTTTGTCTACTTTTTTAAGGGTTTTTTGTTTGTTTTTTTCTTGTTAATTTGTTTAAGTTCTTTGTAGATTCTGGATATTAACCCTTTGTCATACGAATAGATTGCAAACATTTTCTCCCATTCTCTATATTGTCTGTTCACTCTGATGATAGTTTCTTTTGCTGTTCAGAAGCTCTGTAGTTTAATTAGATTCCATTTGTCAAATTTGACTTTTGTATCCATTGCTTTTGGTGTTTTAGACATGAAGTCTTTGCACCATACCTCTGTCCTGAATTGTATTGCCTAGGTTTTCTTGTAGGATTTTTATGGTTTTAGGTCTTACATTTAAGTCTTTAATATATCTCAAATTAATTTTTGTATAAGATGTAAGGAAGGGGTCCAATTTCAGTTTCCTGCATATGGCTCACCAGTTTTCCCTACACCATTTGTTAAATAGGGAATCCTTTCCCTATTGCTTGTTTTTGTCAGTTTTGTCAAAGATAAGATGGTTGTAGATGTGTGGTGTTATTTCTGAGGCCTCTGTTCTGTGGCATTGGTCTATATATCTGTTTTGGTACCAGCACCATGCTGTTTTGATTACTGTAGCCTTGTAGTATAGTTTGAAGTGAGGTAACATGATACCTCCAGCTTTGTTCTTTTTGCTTTGGATTCTCTTGACTATGCAGGGTCTTTTTAAATTTCATATGAAGTTTAAAGTAGTTTTTCCAATTCTGTGAAGAAAGTCAGTGGTAGCTTGATGGGGATAGCATTGAATCTATAAATTACTTTGGGCAGTATGGCCATGTTTACAATATTGATTCTTCTTATCCATGAGCATGAAATGTTTTTCCATTTATTTGTGTCCTCTCTGATTTCCTTGAGCAGTGGTTTGTAGTTCTCCTTGAAGAGGTCCTTCACATCCCTTGTAAGTTCTATTCTTAGGTATTTTATTCTCTTTGTAGCAACTGTGAATGGGAGGTCACTCATTATTTGACTCTCTGTTTGTCTGTCATTGGTGTATAAGAATGCTTGTGATTCTTACACATTGATTTTGTATCCTGAGACTTTGCTGAAGTTGCTTATCAGCTTAAGGAAATTTTGGGCTGAGATGGTGGGGTTTTATAAATATACAATCATATCTTCTGCAAATGGAGACAATTTGACTTCCTGTCTTCCTATTTGAATACCTTTATTTATTTCTCTATCCTGATAGCCCTGGACAGAACTTCCAATACTGTGTTGAATAGGAGTGGCAAGAGAGGGCATCCTTGTCTTGTGCCGGTTTTCAAAGGGAATGCTTCCAGTTTTTGCCTATTCAGTATGATANCCAACAAACAAAACCCCTTATCTCCATGCTTACCCTGGTAATTTTAGATGTATAATCCCAATCATTATCATGGCAAATGCCATCATAAGAACTTTATTTGAACAAATATGTAGAAGTGACATGGATTTATTGCCTAAAAGATTTGGGAACAAATTTCAGAGTATTCGGCTAAAACAAAAGGACATAAATAAAATAATTTTCAAGCAGTAGAATAAATTTTAGGCTGTCTCTAATTTGAGAAATAATTTTGAAAATAAGAGAAGTCTATAAACAAAACCTTTTAGTGTAAAATTTTGAATCAGAGAAGGAGAAACAATGGTTTAATTACATGAAAAGTAGCTACATTGGTAGTAAATAGTGATTTTCTTCGAACCCTGATTAGGCATTGAAGGAAGCTTAACAATCTCATATTTGTGCTAGAAAATTTGAAAATTTTAAGTAACAGTTGTCACGTTAAATCGTACTTACGTAAGCACTGCGGTACTTCACCACTCCAGGTACCGTTCCCTACACAGGTCAAAACAGCAGGGAAGGATAGCTCATAGCCTGGAGAACAGATGTAGCTAATACTAAAGCCCCAGTCGAAATTTGTTCCTTCCAGCCTTCCATTAGAGATCTGGGGAGGAGCTGGGCACGTAACAGCTGCAATTACATTAAAAGTAATTAGACACAGCTGTTGAAATATCCTGAGTGTTAAAGATATAAATAAATATCATTAGAAGAAGCATATGTGCTAATTTAACCTTTGTGAGGACAATATGTTGTGACATGTTTTATTCTACCAGTAGTATTCCTGAGACATCCCTGGAATTAATCCCTGTAGGATGCAACTTTTCTTGGCAACATAATGGCTATCGGTTGTCAGAGATTCTTACAAAATAGCAAGCTGTTTGACATCTCAGAGAAGGCAAACAGAGACTGACCTTCAATCTAGTATACTGTAAGTGATAAATTATTGGTTTTATATAAAATTATTTTCCAATGACCTTTAGACAGACAAGACTTGGGTTATTTGGCTATATATAGTATCAGCATCTTAACCATGGAATTTGAAGTACTTCTGTGACATTTTGAAAATGCAGGTCATATATCTTATTATAATATTCCAAGTTAGTTCCCTTAATCACTTAGATTCATATGTTACAACTTATCATTATACGGTTTATAAATGCATTTTAAATTGTTTTAAAATGTATTTTGTTTAAATTGGTTTAAGTTATCTTTAAGCAAAGACAGGTTGGATAAGATAGAGATGCAAGGATAAGGAAGCATATCAACTTCAAAATCTAAATATTAGGAATGACTGTAATTATGAGGACTAAAACATATATGAATAACTTTTACAGTTGAGTAATATCTAATTCATATCAGTATGAATTAATAAGTGTATAGAATAACATCTAAAATATAAAATGTCTGCTCATATATTTTCATATACTGTGTATTTATAGTAATCTGATACAGAAACTTAATAATCAATGAGGAAAGACAAACACATTGAAATTATTAATTTTGTTAGATTATAAGTCAGTAAGATATTAAACTATTAATTCACAAACATTTAAATAGAAATCTAAATGAAAATCTTAATTATTAAAATCTAATTAATATAAAACAATAAGTTGTCTGACATTGCATGTACAGTATTCTACAAGTAATCATAAAATTGGCCAAAACATTTATAAAATATTTCCAGTGGAAAACAAACAGCATAACGTAGCAAATGTATGCCTGTATTGACTAACAGATTAATTCTAGATTGTATTATATGAAAAAACAAGTTTTCCCGTTATTTAAGAAAAGTACAGTTCTATAATTCAGGCTGGCTGTTCTCGAATTATGGAAAGTATTTTCCCCATCCTTGAATGACTTGATCCAGGTGGATCAGCAAATTACAGTTACAATTCATCAAGGTTATATTATTTTGAAAATATTCATCAATTAATATAAATAACAGTGGTGAATGTGGACATAAGATTTTACTTCTTTTGGTTACATTAACGCTTATTGTCATTACTCACAATAAGATATAATGTTTTAGTCAAAATATTATTTTAAATTCTATATATTAAAATAGCGTTTTAAAAAACAGTCATTTTAGTACTAGAAAATAAATGCAACCTTGAACTAAAAAAGTTTATTTAAATATACTTTAAATTTGTATATAAAATAGGAAAATATGTACTGGTTACCATTTTAAATGTTAAAGAAATCATTATCATACCTCTGCAAGTTGGCATTACTCCACTCCATGTGCCATTAATTGTACAAGTCCTGATTCTGGAGCCATTCAATTCCATCGTGTAGCCTGGCTGGCACATGTAAGAAACATTTTGTCCAACCACATAATCATCTCCATATCTCAGTCCATTGGCTGGTATACCTGGGTCTCCACAACTGATTACTGTCAGTATTGGATTAGAAGAGCAGATGGTTAAGGTGGCATGTTATTAATGGAGAGGAGTAGTAAGCATATGGCATACTTAATATATAAGCAGGAAAATTAGTTATCATGTTCATTTTAAATTGTAAAACATCAGCAT
Organism: Rhinopithecus bieti; assembly: GCF_001698545.2. Taxonomy (NCBI): domain Eukaryota; kingdom Metazoa; phylum Chordata; class Mammalia; order Primates; family Cercopithecidae; genus Rhinopithecus; species Rhinopithecus bieti. Next base: position 299,537 of record NW_016810178.1, read on the forward strand.
ATTTAAACCACATACTGGCAACTCCTGATTATGATCAGGTATGCTTATTACAGATTCTACACATATGGTTCAGAAACTGTCATTTAGCCCCTGAAAAGGCTAGGTTAATATGTCATTATGTTGTAGTGAATTTGATGCAGTAACCTCTTCTAACCTTCACTATAAGACCACACAGAAAATAATCTGCAGAATCAGATTTCTGACATAATACATGAAATCCATATTCCTATATATGGCTACTGAAATATCTAATTTATCAGGCATGCTGGATGGTGAGCATATTTTCTGCAGTGTCACTCAGGAAGACAACCCCCAGGAAATTGCAACCTTCACTCTGGAATGTGCTTGTTATAAGAAATGCAGATGTATGAGGGACCATCCCATCCAAGTCCTTCACCAATACGTGCTGGTGCTTCCAGACCCAAATAGGGACTGTCACTGCTCTGTTCTGCCCCAAGAGTCCATTAATATATCCAACTCTGACCATCCCCACGTTTGTATTCAATCCCTAAAAGGAGGTAGGACAACAGTGTAATGTGAACTTCTCTTTACTGGTGACACAATGGATGACCAGGGTGGACGGTGTCACGTTTTCCAGAGCAGGGATGGAAATGGAGAGACCATGCAGGGTCAGGGGCGCCAGGTTGTCAGAAGCAAAAGGTCTAGACCCATCCCAAGGACACAAGAAAGAAGGCAACAAGGCAGACTGCACATGAACAGAAGCTCCAAGCCCTCAGCATATGCTCCACTGTTTCAGTGGACTTCAATTACAAAACGTTGATTTGAAGATAAAATTATTAAGAATTTTGAGATGGTTATCACGGAGCACTAAACTATAAGCAGAAGACTCTTCTGAGCATGAGGTTCTATGAATTGCTCTGGCCGCATGCCCGTGAGTGTGAGTACATATATAATATTATCATTTCTTTATAATGCCACCCAAAATGTTTCAGAAAGACTTGAGACAGTTTAGAAACACAAATAACAATTTTATGAAAATGTGTTTTGTTTAAATACAAACATAAGATTCAAACATAACAAAGATTATATATGTCACACAAGTGCTAACTGTTTTGAGGCACAGGATTTAAGCATAATTTGGGCAGAAAATTGGCTAAAACTTTCTGGCAGCTAAGAAAACAAAAGTACAAGTTACACTTTATTTTTTGGAGATAAAACCTGTAGTATACTTACATGCCTTTTAGTCTGCTAAATCTTTTGGTTCATAAAAGGGTAATTTCTCCAGGTAAATCTGGGCGCTCTCTCTCTCTCTCTCTCTCTCTCTCTCTCTCTCTCTCTCTCTCTCTCGCTCTTTCTCCAGGTAAATCTGGGCTATTCTCTCTCTCTCTCTCTCT
>NW_016810178.1:304255-310603 GCF_001698545.2 Rhinopithecus bieti
AAAAAAAAAAAAAAAAAAAAAAAAAAAAAAAAAAAAAAAAAAAAATCCTAGTTTATTCTATAGTCTTGAATTTCAGGGAAGGTTTTATTTGGACCTTAAGGCCAAGATTATGGTAGTCTATAATTAAGGTATACATGCGTTCTAGATGGCTCGGGCATGCCAAGTTTATTCTCATTGTTGTGGCCAATCTCTTGTATGTTTAGAATCCCCTTTCACTATCAAAAGTTTCTCGATTTGGATGATGCATTTTATGGGCACCCAACCTATAATTCTCTTAAGGCAACATTTATACTTAAAAGCATTTGGTTGGTGCCGTTTGTTTTCTTCAGAGGGAAACAAGCTTTTAGGTGCTGAACATTTGAAAACCGAGTACATTTGAAAATGGTTAAATTTATAACTTATATGTTGTGTATTATTTTGCCACAATAAAACCTTGAAAGCATTTGATAAAGGTGCATTTGCCTGGGTTGTCTGATACATTTGAAACCATTTGCTCTCATTCTCCATTACACTTCTGCATGCTCACTCTGTTCTAGCCACACAGGCCTCCTTATCTTCCTCTAAAAAGCTAGCCATGCCCCAGCAGAGGACTTTGGCAGTGCTGTTTACTCTATCTAGAATGCCCTCCCTTAGGACTTCAGCATGGCGAAGTATTTTGTTTCCCTAAATCTTTTCTCAGTGAGAGACACCTTCGTCACTTTATTTAAGATCTTCCCCCACCTCCTAACACACACCACCACATGTACATACAATCTTGATCGCTTTCATCTGAATGATTTTTTTCCCATAGGACTTACCACTTTTTCACATACTACCTTTCCTTAAAACTTGCTAATTATGTTTGTTTGTTTGCTTCCCTCACAAATGCATAAACCTTACAAAAGCAGATTTCCTACAGTATTTGTTTACTGACATGTTCAAGTGCCCCAAACCACCTAGAATAATGTTTTTCTTTAGTAATTGATAAATGTATATTGAATGGAATAATCTAATCAAAATTTTTAGGAAGTCTATCAAGTTGGTCTTTTCAGTGCTTGTTGTAGAACACTGACATTCCATAGTTTGGCATAGATTTAGATTCTGATGGCTTTGTTTTCTTTTAAAAAAATGCTAAAAGATACCGACAATATTTTGAAGAGAAAGGCAATAAGATTTTGGGATATGTGCTTTGAGTGTTCAGAGTATTCAGAGTACAATAAAACAAATTACCAGAGCTTTTTATGTACATGTAAAAGGGCACTGCAGTCTGTAGCGTGCAGTCTGGAGCACTATGGGTTGGTTCTTTTTGACAAGTATACCTATGAGTCACCTACTTTTTCAAGAGTATATTCCAGCTCGGCAGTCAACAAGTCCAAATATGTGGTTTGATTTTGGTCAATACAAAACAACAAAAATACAAAAATCTATCTTTATGAAGGTAGCTTACTAAGTAGAAAACATCTGAATCAAACTAATTTTTAAATATCATACTGAGTTTTCAATTCAGTATTTGTTTATCTACACATAAGCTAAAAAATAAAATTTTTCATTGGGATAGTTTTATCATGACTAATATATCTCTTTAGTTCAATATTCAAATTAATTGTCACCATTTTTCCAAACTATGTACTCTGCTGAATACTAAATCTTTGATATAAGCATCTTTCTTTTCATTTCCAGCAAAGTTTTGTGGTGACCCTGGTATACCTGCCCAAGGAAAAAGAGAAGGCAAAAGCTTTATATACCAGTCAGAGGTTTCATTCAGCTGCAGTTCTCCTTTCATATTAGTGGGATCAAGCACCAGAATATGTCAAGCAGATGGCACTTGGAGTGGTTCGTCACCTCACTGCATAGGTAATATTAATTAAAGGCTGATTATGCACAGTAACTGTGTAATTAATAGGGGTGACATTTAATGGTTTTCTTTATCCTATAAACTATAGTCGGCTAAATATAAAAACAAGTGTAAAATACAGAAGCAATTAGAAGGCACTGGAAATGAATATTGGTAGAAAACATAACATTAATTTTGGCACTTTAAACTTCCAGAAGAAACACTTGAAATAATTTTGTCATACATCAGTAAAATGAAAAATAAAATACTTTCAGGTAATGACATTATTAAGTACTGACATTTTACTTAGATCTTTATAGTTAATAAAGAATCTTCATATGAAATTAGATTTGTTCCAAAAATATCTAAAAGATATATTGATTTCAAAATGATTGTAACTACATTTCTGTAATCCTAAAATTAATGCCATATCTGATAAACTAACTAAATAATCTGTCATTCAAATAAACCGACTCATCTATCTACCATTCTTATGCCCGAATATCCAATGGGTATCAGTAAAATCCAAACTATCAAGTCCTGTTTCTGGGAAAAAACTGTGACTTCTTCAGAGAAATATTACCCTACCCCAAATCATAGTTTAGCAAGGTCTTTGGACAAATGTTATATGCATGTATACTGCTTTCATATCCCTTATCTTTCTTTAATCTTGCATCCACAGAGCTAGTTGAATGTCAAGTGCTTTTATATTAGAAGGGTTCAAAGTTCAAGAATTTCATAATTCATATCAAATGAAGTCTACCTGAATTTCTTGCTTCAAGATTAACAGACTTCTGTCCATGGAGAGATGTTATTACATTTACATTATTTATTATTTCCTAGATAATTTGCACCAAACCCCAGATTATTTAAAATTGTTTTCTATGAGAGAAATATATGCATTGTAAATTTTAAAGGACTAATATCTTTTTAATCTTCATTTTAGAGCCCACTCGTACCTCTTGTGAAAACCCAGGTGTGCCTCGGCATGGATCTCAGAACAATACATTCGGCTTTCAAGTGGGTACTTTAGCTATGTCCATTTAGCATCATACTAGGTCAAAATGCTTCTTTGGTTCATATGTATATAATCTTGTTGATGTAACAAAAAGTCATGTTCTATCTGCATTTATATTTTTATGTAAAAAAGGTAACAGACAACGAAAGAATAGAAGTAAATTAGAAAAAAATGTTTTGATAAAATAGCTTAACTGGAACATAAAGATAAAACAAAAAGAGAAAAATAGCAGTAAGCATAGGAAAATCCATAAGCATTAGAGAGTTATATACAAAACAGTAAGAGTGAGGGAGTAAGAAAAATCCATAAGCATTAGAGAGTTATATACAAAACAGTAAGAGTGAGGGAGTAAATGAGTAAACTCTACAGGAAGATATGGGGACAGTGAAGAAAAGTAAAGATTGAAGAGTTTGAAGGAGAGACTCCTGAGATAAACAGCAAATATATAAAAATGTGGATTATTCAATAAAGCATTAATTGTGTATATGACATTGGTGTCAGTGTTTAAAATGGTGGGAAATTATTGAAAAAAACCATAACCCTTTACTATACAACACATAGTTGAATTGTTATATTAGAATTATTTAGCATGCCCAGTCATGTGTGGCTTACTTTCTTGTTCTCTCTTTTTCCAGTTTCGATTTTAGGTAGAGATTCAGCAACTTTTCAGTTACAAAGGATCCAAGGGGAGCCAAAGTGCATACTGATTCCAAACAGAAATAGCCAATTTACACATTACCCAATTGCCCTGTGTTGCCGGGTTTTGTAAATTGTGTTATTCTGTGTGAAATTCAGTGTGAACCTGAAGACCATCCATTTCTAAAGGAAGGGCTCAGCTGAAGGGCCATATTTTGTTACTAAAAATAGTTTCCATTTATCTACAGTTCAGGCGCAGTATGAACATTGATTTGATAGCATTTCCAATTCTTCTGATTTCCTTCAGTCCTGTCTGGATAATACAAAAGTGTAAAAATCAGTCTGTCTCCATTATATTGGTGTTTTTAGAGAACTTTAGATTAATATCTCCATAAAAGTTTTTATCAGTTGATCCAAATCCTGAAAAATGGGAACTAGCTGCACAGCACTAGTCCTCATCATATATACAAAGAAATTGAAACAGAGTGTGACTTGCTTTGTTCGCAGAGCAAGTTGGTGACATATTCTGACAGAATACAAAATTGTGGTGTTAGTGTCTGTGTACTAAATCAGGCTGATTTTCTAAAGAATATTAGCTTTTTTTTTAGTAAATATTATTTGAGATAATAGAAATGAGAATTATTAACATGGAGTTTAAAACAGTCATCCAACAAAATGAAGAGAATCACTAACTCTGCATTCTAAGGATTCTATTATAATCATTGAAAAATGCTGTAACAAAGTTAACCTAACCCTGAATTTATGTTATTTGGGCTAATAAACAGGTATTAAATCATTATATTCTACATGAATAAATATAAATAGACTAGATTTCAAATATGATAAAGTCTATATACAATTATATAACTCTATTAAAATTAAATATATTTTGTGTCTTACATTAGGGAGATTGGCTTTTTACATGCATATGGCAGATATGAATGTGTATATATATATATATACATATATACTAAATCTGTTAACTTAATCTGTATAGATCTAACACAATGAATAGTTATATAATTCTAATTAATACTAATTTATTGGTGAATTCCAAATGAATATGATTTTATATGCAAAAGGCATCTCGAGCCATTGAGAAAAACGATTGCTTACAAGTAACAAAAAAAAGCTGTTTGGAGCTACTTAAAGCCTAAAGGCATTACTGTGCAGGTATGTCCAGGCTCCCAAAGAAAGAATCCAGGTGAGACTCATCAAGCCCAGAATGTAGGCACTGGCTGCAAGTACTCAGTTTTTTATACTACTTTCTGTTTATCTACCTCATAGTTTCTCTCTGCAGATTGGCCATATGGCCAAGAGTGAATCATTTCTATTTACATCTCAACCACATACAGAAAGTGATCATCTCAATCTCAATTACAAATTTCCAAGGAGAGTCAGAATGTCCCAACTTTTGTATTCATGTTGGTTGGATTAGATGACCAGTAGTGAGTTATGATGCAAAATCACAGCTGTTAGGAAGCCCATTTTGGGGAAGAGCAAGAGAAAGTTATGAACTACAGAGGCACTTAGATTATTTTCTTAATTTTCTCTTTAACGCGTTCATTTGTTCACTCTCTTTTTCTATATAGATTTATATAGTAGATTTTGGGACATCAATAATTATTAACATACAAAAATATATCACTCATTGCTAGAAATGATGAAAACTCTATCATTGAAAAAAGTATTCAACATAATTTGTCTTTTTATTAAAATATTGTAAATTGGAATAATTTTGGCTAAAAACAAATTGGTGGTGAAGAGAATAGCTGTCAAAATAACTGATGCAACATCAGGATTTATTATGAAGTAAATGACAAGCACACATACACACTGCTGTATCACTCGTTAAACTGTGCTCTGGGCAATGGAAAGTACATTATTTGGATTTAGGGCTTGTTAGGTAAGTTATTATAAACATGAAATGTTTTTAATCTGGTTCTTTAGATATTTAGTCTCAAGATATGTAACCATAAAATATTTAACCCTACCAAGCTAACCATAGTGATTATATATGATATATATACTAATTTAAGTTTGTAATTGAAATTAGTATCCTAGTATATTGAATGAGGTAAATATATGTTTCATAGTGTTTTATTACCTTAAATGATAAACACAGTGACATAAATTCGGAAAGTAAAATAATTATTTTCAATTAAAATCTTCTTGTTTTGAATATAAATAATAATAATTAAACTTTTCTTAAACCAGGAAGCCCAGAACCAAAGTTGATGCTCAGTCAGCAAAAATTACTTGCATCTTAAGCACATCTGTTATACCTTCATTTTTATGATGTTGCCTTTCTGTGACAATTTTATTTATTTTAATTTACACATATCTTTTGTTAGAAGCTACCTCAATTTTCTTGAGTAAAATGTTTTGTATAAATACATAATGAAAAACATAAATTTATTTTTTAAAATATATATATATTGCAGAGGAAGCATATATGTTTTTGAGACCTTAATTATACATAAAGTTTGAAAGTTCCTAAGAACCATGCTGGATACTCCAGTTAAACAAACATGTGATATAAGAAGTCAGATCCAAATAAATGCATTGATGAAAATTCTAGCACGCCAAGTGTCATTTGCCATGAAATCTCATGGAAGGCAAAAATAGAGCTTATTGAGAATGTTCCAAATGTATGCAAAATGTCTATTAATCCTATTATTTGCTATATAAATTTTATGATTTAGGAACTAAGATATAACATTTAAAATAGGAGAATAAGGTGTTAAAGAACATAAGTGATATTTACTAATTAGACATGTCTTAAAAGTCTATAATGCATTTATACACAGCATGGTACTTTAAATCAACTTAAAGTGATTTTATTTATTTATTTATTTATTTATTTTAATTTCTTTTTATT
>NW_016810178.1:314529-364999 GCF_001698545.2 Rhinopithecus bieti
TTGTATATGCAAATAACACTTTTTATTAGTAAATAATGGTAAAAAAATTGTACATGAGTTATTTTTCCAAGAATTTTTTTGAATTTGATAATATAAATTTTTAGAATTTTGTTACCTATTTTTCTACAAATAGCAAATTATACTATGCATGTTGGAAGTTGTTCAGTCAGAAGGATATATCAAATTGGAAAAGGATAGAGAACTATGTAAAATGCACTATTAAGTGAGTTCATCACTGAAAAAATTATTTATTAATGCACTGATATTTAGAGAAAATTTTGTTGATTTGACTATAACAAATTCTGGATAAGCAATTTAATCAGTTATTAAATCTGTATAAATCTTTGTTAGATATTAGGTATAAGTATTTGTGAATTTGACAAAAATCTTAATTAGATGTGTTGGTGATACATAGAAAAATCTTAAAACAGATTTTATTTTAATTCTATAACATTTGGTTAATATTTAAAGCAGTTGTTATAATGACTTCAAAAGCTTACAGGATTGAGGAAAATGTCTTACAAGTAAAACAAAATGTATATAGTTCAACATGTTTCTTACACCTGACCAATATAAAGGTTTAATGAAATAACCCAAGTATACCCTTCAAAGAACAAACAGAATGATTTAACCTTATCCAAAGTATAGAGGTGAGATCATTGCACTTTAAGAACCAATAGACGTTAAATATTCTAAAGTTAAATAATCAAGTAATTTTATATTATTTAGTCCCCATTCCTTCCATTGCTCTAACATTTTCAAGTCACATTTCTAAGCTCAAGGTGCACAAGGATGAGTACATACAGTCTCTGGCCTAGAAAGGCTAACATTTTGATATGTTGGTCAGCTGGAATAAATGATTTCATAGGCTAGGTAATAACACCGATAACAATGAAAAGCATTAAGGAAGCACACAAAAGAGATGGTTTTTCTAATTTCTAGCTGCAGAGAAGGCTTTCTATAGATGATGGCTGAGCTAATTCTTTTAGTGTAAGAGCTAGGAGAAGAAAGTTGGGAGAGGCATTCCACACAGTAGGAACAGCATGAAAATATGCATGCATTTCAGGATACAAAAGTTCAATGTTAATTGAACAGAATTTGAGTAAAGTAAGCTGTGAATGATGATGCTAGAGAGAAGGTCAGTGGCCAGGTTATGGAGGCCTTTGTCATGTTAGCACAATGTAACTTTGTCCTAATGGGTGAATAACAAACTTTCGTGTTGCATAGATCACTCTGACTTCAGTGTAGAAAATAAATATAGTGGGTCATGAATTGAGAAATGGAGACAAGTTAGAAGATTATTATAATTGTCTATGGCTGTAGTTCTCAAAGTGTAGCGCCTAACTGGCAGCAGCAGTTTCACCCGGGAACTTGTTGGAAATATAGATTCATGGACCTACCCCAGATCCACTGAGTATGAAACTCTGGTGGGGGGCACTCAGCTATTGGTGTTTTAATAAAGTCCTTTCGGTGATTGTGATGTCTGCTAAAGTGAGAGCCAAAGCCTATGAAAAAGATACTGTGGAGAAAAACTGGATGTAAAGTGGAGAAAAAAGGAAGACGATACTTTGAAAAGGATTTAGAAGGTAAAATTTCCAGTTGTGGTGGTGAAGTGAATGAAGGGAAAATGTATTAGTGACAAGTGACACTATTAACTGGGATCTAACCTTAAGAAGAATTACTAGATTGATAGAGATGATGGGTTTTGTAGAACTGGTTTGACTGAAAAATAGAACTGCAAACTGTATATTACATAATCTAGTCCACACTGAAAAATGAAAACCTGTATCACCATTTTGCACAACTTCAGAAAGAATGTGAATAGCATGCTCTGGAGCACAAGTCAGGGGACTCTGGTTATATGGAATAAAATGCAAATGGTGCTTCTTGGAGTCAATCAGTGTAATAGCCTAGAGAAAATGGGGCATCCGGAGATAAGAGATCTTCTAGAGGTAAATAGGGTCCATGGAAGACACAGCATGAGATAACATAAAGAAAAAAGGTTGTTGCCAGAGAAAGAATTTTGGAATTTAATATTTCTGGCCTAGTATAGTTCTGGGCAATAATAACAATATGAAAAATGGTAGAATTCAGAGTCTGAAGTTTCAAATGGAATCTTGGTATCAAATTATATCATCTTAAGCTTAGCTGCTTATTGTCCTGTCAAGTGGCAGTAGGAATTAAGGGGAAGGCAGAAAACAGGATCTGAGTGATAAGTCCTAAAACTGTGATTGAGCCTTCTCAGACTACAATTGCTGGAGAAGTCCAAAGTGGCAGACCCTAAATATCCCTTATCTCATCCTCCACCTTTAATCATTCAATAAACCTTGTTGATTTTTTTCTTGTAATTATTTTGAGGAAATGACTTTTTCCCAGGCTTACTGCCACAAGTTACTACAGTTTTTATTCACTCAAATGTAAAATGGCAGTGCCAGCCTCATAATTAGAATTACTACTATTAATTCTTCTAAATACCATAGCCTGCCATTTGAGACCCTTCAGAAACTAATTCTTACTTATCTCTCCAATTTAGTCATCATGCCTATAATTTATTTAAAACTTGAGTGTCATCCTAGGGTGGAGTGGAGTATATATTCTATTTAATTTAATCCTTGAAACAGATTTCAATACAAATAATATTATCATTGTTATTTATAAATGAGACATTAGGTCTCAGAGGAGATAGGAGATATGACTTATTCAAGTGAAGTGAGATCCAGAATTAAAACTACATGTACATTACTGTGGTGATTTGTTTTCTTATTTACTATATACCCCTGCTTCCCACTTATCCCAAACTTCTACCTGCCCTGCTCACTTTGTAAACAATAAATGCCAATCAATCTAATATACTCTCTTTTCCCCTAAAGCAAATAATATATATTTTAACCAACATACATTTTTCATCATGTTATTATCTTTTCCGCTTTTCTATAAGGCATTTTCAAACTTTAGTGTTTATTACCACCACCCAATGGGCTTGTTAAAACAGATTGCTGGTTTTTCTACCCTAAGAGTTTCTGATTCTGTGTGTCTGGGGTAAGGCCTCAGAATTGACATTTTTAACAAATTTCTAGGAGATGTTGATATTACCGGCCTAGAGACTACACTTTGAAAGCCATTGTCCTAGATATTCTCCTAATTTCTATACCCTTAAAAGCTAGTGCAAACAGTATATCTTCCATTGTATATTTCTGCTATCACCACCACTTTCAGTAACCACCTTTGTCTCTAATCTCATATTGCATTTTTCACCTTCAATATTTGTTTGTTTCTTATGTGGTTAGCTATATTTATTTCCATATCTATTTTTATCAAGCTTCATTTATTTATCTGTATCTAACCATCTCTCTATCTTGTATTCATATGTAGCTTGTTGGATTTTTTGGTGTCTTAAATATTTTCTTCAAATTCCGATGGCAAAAAAACTTGGTATCTGTGTATGTACTAAGGACCCAACTATTTGACGATGATATGTAAACAAATAAAGTCAGGATTTTATTTTTTTAGCTTTGAATTTTTCCCATTTTACTTTAAATCAGATTTCAATTCTTTTTTTCTTCCAACTCTACCATATAGAATTTCACTTGATAGCATTTTCTCACTCAAGCCGTATTTGTTGCCATATTTGAAGTTGTAGTGGAACATTTTTTTCCCTCTCTTTAATCTGCTATAGGTAGGAAGTGTTGTACAGTTCCATTGCAAAAAAGGACACCTTCTCCAAGGCTCTACAACACGCACCTGCCTCCCTGATCTTACATGGAGTGGAATTCAGCCTGAATGCATACGTAAGTATTATGGATAAGAAATAATGCTATCATGGGTAAGAATTTATATGCATTGTTTTCTCCCTAGTATACAAATAAATTTACATCTATAGGTGTATCAAATTGACTTTTAGATTAAAAATCATACTTTATGTATGTAATTTTATTACTGTATCTTAAACCCATGGCCATTGAGAAGCACTCTCTAAGTAAGTCAGAAAGCACAAGGCACAATTTTGTTCTTTTTGTAAAGACCTTATGTTTATTTATATATTTAGCCAACTGGTAATTTTAGGTGATGATTAGTTTAGGTTTTAGTTTATAGATCTGCACCTATCAGTCTGAAGTAATCTAAAATACCCGAGATGCCAATCTAACAGCTTCTAATTTTTAAAAATCACTTGTGAAAATATTATCTGAGAATCTGGGGGAACTAGAAATATATATGAAAGGAAATATTCATGGGCACTTGGCCAGAAATTTGAAAACGATTTTAGAATTTCCTTTATACGTTCTCTGATCCTAAGCGGAGAGCACTTCCTGTACAGATTAAATAAGAACAAAGCCCAGGGCCACTAAATAACTTTTTCTGACATACAATTAGAAATGAATTCTAGCTGGTCAGCTATTTGGCTTTTCTTTCTCTCCAGTTGTCTTTTTAAAAAATCTCCTCCCTTATCTTTTGAATTGTGTTTCTTGGTGAAAAATGGAAAAGAAGTAAGCTAAAGTAGAAACATTTATTAGGATGGTATCTAGCTTTTAGGATTTGCTGAAGCCTACACAAGCCCAGTGAATTTACTCTATCCCTGTTCAGAACCATCCAAATGATTGTGGGGGCACCTAGGGACCAGCGGCTTACTTTAAAGCAGGAGAACACTCCACAGAGATTCCATGTTATGTGCCTTGTTGGCTTATATTTAAATGTAGAAAATTCCTTAAAAGAGAATTCCTCAGAATGTGTACTTTAAAACAGCTGTGTGGGCTGTAACTAGGAATTTCATAGTAAACCATGGTTCTTTGATGTCCTCCAGTTGGGATATGATAGTTTAAATAAAGTTAAACAGCGTCTGTTACTGCAAAGCATCTCAAAGTTTCTAAAATGTCCATAACATAGGGCTTAAGAAGGCAGTAGAGACAGACTGTAGTTTTCCTTATCAATACTTACTGCAGGAGGATTACATTTCACTAACTGAATTATAGTAAATATAAACCATTCAGGCCAGGCATGGTGTCTCAGGCCTATAATCCCAGCATTTTGGGAGACCGACGTGGGCAGATCACTTGAGGTCAGGAGTTCGAGACCAGCTGGGTCAGCATAGTGAACCCCCATCTCTATTAAAAACACAAAAAATTAGCTGGGTGTGGTGGCAGGTGCCTGTAGTCCCAGCTACTCAGGAGGCTGAGGCAGGAGAATTGTTTGAACCCAGGAGGTGGAGGCTGCAGTGAACTGAGATTGAGACACTTTACTCCAGCCTGGGCAGCGGAGTGAAACTCCATCTCAAAAACAACAAAACAAAAGTCATTTAACACAATGCTTAGCCCATGGAGTAAAAAAATGTTAGCTATTATTTATACCGTTATGGACTGCCATTAAGAAACAAATAAAAAGTATTGCTTTCTAAAATTTATCTACAGAACACTTTTTTCAGAGATCACTTTTATAGATCTCTTCTTTATGGTACTTTCCTAATGAAGTACCATAAGCTGGCTAGCTTAACACAATAGGAATTTATTTAAAAATGCTATCTGTTTTAGGGGAAAAGTTTCTTGTAGCATTTGTCTCTGACTGAGAAAGTAATGGTCTTTAGAAGGCATAAAACCAATGAAATAAGGGGAAGATATGGTGTAATCAAGGTAGAGAATAAGGAGTGGAAGGAAACATGGAGAAAAGGAGATAATTAGGTGAATAAAATGATACTTCTAGCATACGGATCCAAATATGTCCTGAAAATTCCATATGTAAAACAAGTATTAAAATGTACTTTTATTGGGAAGTATTAATACCAAAGCAATATAATTAGCTGTGGTTTTATTTAACCATAGAAAATAGATTTTTATTTTAAAATAAATATAATAAATTTAAAATTCAAAAAATATTTTCTGAACTCATAGAAAACCTGAGCTTGACAAACATTAAAAGGTATCTTACCTTCATAGATCCTTTAAAATGCTGAAGTTTGTTGTGACTCTCTAGAATGTGTGACTATCTAAAATGGTAAAGCATACATTTGTGAGCTTAGTTATTGACAATGTCTTTTTTTTTTTCTCATTTTATTTAACATCTACTAGTGTTCCACAAATGGTGGATTAGAAAATGCTAAAGTATGAAATCAATAACTATATTTGCATTGAAACATTTTTGTGATTTATTAGAATAATTATTCAAAGATATATGTATATAAAGATATTGAAGTGTGTCTAAAATGTATTGTGACTCCTGTCTCAAAATTTTCTTAACATATTTATAGAAAATTTACATTGTTCTCTTTTTTAAATATAGCCCACAGCTGTAAACAGCCAGAAACTCCTGCTCATGCAAATGTAGTAGGGATGGACCTTCCATCTCATGGATATACACTGATTTATACCTGTCAGCCTGGCTTCTTCTTAGCAGGTGGAACAGAACATAGAGTGTGTAGATCCGATAACACCTGGACTGGAAAAGTTCCTGTTTGTGAAGGTCAGTTTTCTCTATAGAATCTTTTTAACACAAGAGATTGTACTATTGCCTTCCTTGGCTCTAGACAAAAACTCAACTCAAATTAGCATAGGAACAAGGGAAATTTGTTGATTAACTCCAAGTCTAGGAGTAATATAAGCACTTCTGGATCCAGAGATATATAAATTTATGAATCTATTCAAAGTGTTTTTCCGATGCAAATGTTACTTCTTGCCTTTATTCTATCTTCAAGTTCTCTCTTCAAGGTAGGTACATTATTTTTCTAGGGCTTTCATAACAAAGTACCATAAGCTGGCTAGCTTAACACAATAGGAATTTATTCTTTTGCATTTCTGAAGTCCAGAAGTCCAAAATTAAGGTGTCAGCAGGGCCTTATGCCCTCTGTGAGCTCTAAGCAGAAACCATTCCTTGCCTCTTCCGATTTTCTCATAGCTTCTGACAATCCTGGGTTTTCATTGACTCCTTGCCTTACTCCAATTTCTACCCCATTTCAACATGGCCTTCTTTTCTGTATATCTTTGTGTGGCCTCTCCTCTTCTTATAAGGATACCAGTCCTTGTATTTAGGGCCCATCCAAAATTCAGGATTATTTTATCCCAAGATCTCTAGTTAATTACATTTGCAAAGGCCTCCTTTCCAAACAAGGTCATAGAGATACCAGGTGAACATAAATTATATGGGTACATTCTTCATTAGAGTAGGGAAAATTGCTACCATAATGCCTAGGTTACTCTGCCAGAGTAACCCTAGTAGAAAGAGTCCTTCCCAAAGTTTGGTCAGGAAAGCACTATCTGGGATTCTGTTTGCCACAATTTTGAATGAAGCCCATCACCAAATCCATTACTCAGCCTGGATTCTATGGTATTAATATTTGGACCAGATGTGGGTGAAGTGTCCACCCTATTGCTGCTCGGTCAGGACAATTTCCATTTGGAAAAGGGTTATATTGCCAGAAGAAGGAGTAAAGGAAGTTTTTCCAGTGTTTTTGGTAAGGTCATCAACAAAATCCATTTCCTTATATCCAAAATATCCTATTTGTAAAGCCTTCTAATTTTTTATCTAATGCAGTTGTCGTAAACGGCAATTACTTTCTTTTATTTGAAATGTTTTCATTCTCTTTACCAGAACATTCCTCTTCTATTATTCTTTCTATTTTTCTTTTTTTTTTTTTAAATGATTGAAATCCCTGTAGTATGAGAAGACCTTATTCTTTGGTTTGTTTGCTTGTCATTATCTACTCCCACTCTCCTGTCCTCCTATCTACCCCTCTTCAACTAGAATATAATCTTATAAGAGACTTTACTCAAAGTTTACAACTGTAATTTTAACACAAATCAGTACCTTACATGTGAAAAGCATTCAATAAATATTTGTTGAATGAGTAAATGTTTTACTTCCTCCTAATTCTGGGTATCCATTCTCTATTTCCTTTATAAACTGATTGTTTTCTACTTGTGATTTTCTAAAGATGCAGTGCTCAGCCATCTCTTGTTTTCATCTTGTATTCACTTTTAGGTGATGTCATTCAAGCCAATGGCTTCAATAGCAGTCCTTATGTAGATTACTTACAAATTAATATTTCTAGCTTATTTATCTTATTTTAGCTTCACTCTTACATATTCAGTTGTTTGCTTGATATCTCTACTGGAATTCTTCAGTGGCATTTTAATACTCAATACATGCAAAACTAAACTCATCAATTTCTTTTCTCCATATAGTTTCCCTTTGGTATTACCTATCTCAGTGATATTACCATCCTATAGTTACACATGAGATCTAGTAAATTCCTTTGATATTTTCCTATCCCTCTGAATCACCACAATTTCAATAGCTTTTACATCTCTTCCCCTTTTTGGTTTATTGTCACTACTACCATACTCTAACTCAGCATTATCTCTACTGGGACTACTGCAGTGTCTCTTAACTTCTCTAGCCATATCTGTACTTGCTCTTTTCCAAAGTTTTCTTTATTTTGCAGCCAGAGCAATGTTTGCCCAAATCACATCCTTTTACAGTCTTTTAAGACATTACATTGTTCTTAGGATACATTGTTTACAAGGCGTTCATGTCATAGCTCCTATAATATTCTAGTCACTTCTACATCCTACATGATTTATTTAGTTTTGGACTACTTTTAGTTTTGGTTTAAAACCTTAAAGATTTCACCTTTGAGTCTATCCAATTGCTAATGACATCTTTAATTATCTCAACAAACTTTGATTTTTAAATGTAAACCCTACCCAAATAGTTTTTGCCTTCTGTCAACAAGAACGACCCTCAACTCTCAGCTTCCATGTCGGAGGCAACTGTCTCCACTTTGGCTTATGCCTTTAAAATAAGAAATGACATCCCAAGATGATAAAGCAACACAAATCTGCCCCTTGTGCCAATAGACTGTAATGGGAATAATTACTGAAATCATTAGTTACATAATAAGTGTTGAGTAGGGTACTGAGATGTTGTGATGAATGGGATATTTTAGAGAAAACTATGTGAAATATCAGATAATAAAATGGACAGTGCATCACATTGTGTGTGTGTGTGTGTGTGTGTGTGTGTGCACATGTGTATGTAATTAATTACATCAACTTTTGTAAACACCTTTATTTCTTTTCATAGCTGGTTCTAAAATATTGGTGAAAGATCCCAGACCTGCACTGGGAACACCCAGCCCAAAGCTAAGTGGTTAGTAATGTCATTTGTTTTTCTAGAATTCATTATTTCTAAAAATGGTCTACTGTTTTCTTGGCATAGTAACTGTGTATTTAAAAAACATTTAAGTATAAAAACTATGACTGTCTTGAATTCGATAATTCACAAGATGTTGAATTTAAAGCAATGTAATACAGTGACATGTTAGTATTCCAAAAGTATTGTTCGTAGTTCTGTCTGCTAAAAATATTGAAATTTCCCTTGAAGAGTATCTGTAAATGACTATAGCATAATCATAATACTTTCATTTAAAATATAAAATAAAATAAGGTCTTATTTAAAATTTTAAATGTCTATGTTTTAAAAGGACTCAAATACACTTGGTATGAGAGTAAAGATCAGTAACTTCTAGGACTTGACCAGTTTATTTTCACTTACTTGATTTAAAAAGCAAACTAGAAAACCTAGTACAATCAATACAAACATAAACTTTAAAGCCCTACAACCTTGATGTAATTCTCATCTTATACACTCTCTTACATGTGACCTTGGAAAAATTATTTTATATATCTGAGTCTCCATATATTTTTCTATACAAAATAAATGATAATTAAATAATTATATAATAAGCTTCATGCAAATGAAGTGCAAAGTGCTTAGCCCATAGTAAGGGCTCAATATATGAGTTGCTTTGTATTAGTCTGTTTTCACACTCCAGATAAAGACATACCCAAGACTAGGCAATTTAAAAAGAAAGAGGTTTAAGTGGACTCACAGTTCCATGTGACTGGGGAAGCCTCACAATCATGGAGGAAGGCAAGTAGGAGCAAGTCCTGTCTTACATGGATGGGGGCAGGCAAAGAGATAATGAGGAAGATGCAAAAGCAGAAATCCCTGATAAAACCACCAGATCTTGTGAGACTTATTTACTACCACGAGAACAGTATCCATGATTCAATTATCTCCCACCAGGTTCCTCCCACAACATGTGGGAATTATGAGAGTACAAATCAAGTTGAGAGTTGGGTGGGGACACAGAGCCAAACCATATCATTCTTATTCAGTATTAGTATTTTTTATGTGATACTATTAAAAAGCTGCCAATAAAATAAGAGCTTAATATCTTATCTTAACCTTGGAAACAGATTTCTCTCAGTTGTATTGGGCCAAGAACTACATTAGGATCTAATTTTAGTTGGGTTTAGAAGTGCTCCATGTACATACTATAAAAGTGGAGGGACCACAAAGTTCTGCGATTTACACTGATACATTCAACACTTAACTGAAAACATGCTGAATGCCATTGAGGAAATCAAAGAATAGATAAAAGTAAGGCAGAGTTTGTTTGCAAGGGAGTCAGAAAACCATAATTGTCCATCAATGCCCCAAATTTTCCAAGGGCAATGCTTGATTTGGGACCAGCTGGAAGCTCTGAATAGTAGCTCCAGCACATCAAATCTATAAAAAAAACTGCTCATATATTAAATAATAAATAAAATCAAACAAATTTTAAGACAAAGTTAGTCTTCATAGCTCATATCTGACAAGGATGCAATTAAAGTTCAATAAGAAAATATGTGATTAAAAAAAATTCCTGGCCGGGCGCGGTGGCTCACACTACTCTCGCCGAATGGCCCATTTAACCTTTTTTTGTATTTTATAGAACGGGGATTCGCCATTTTGCCCCAGGCTAGTCTCAAACTCCTCCTCAACACGCCGCGCGGCCTCAACGACCCTTCCGCTCAAATCTCCGCCAGCTATTGGGAGAGTTGCGACGTAACGGGGCCGCCAGACTCTTAAGCCTGCGAGATTTCAAAGAGATGTCTCGCTGAGAACAGACCCTCGGCATAAGCCATCTGGTCGAACGCATTAAAGTATACACCTTCCAAAATGAAAAAGACAGGAGACCCACAGAGTCTCTACGACACACATCAAAGATACAAAAATAACTAACAATAAAAAAATAACAATATAATACATAAAAATAACACGGTAGCGCATGGTCCGAGGTTATTGCCAAACTAGCGCCTGTAGTCGCCACTAACTCGGAGAAGGTATTGCCTTTGATTGGAAAAAAAAAGACCAACGTAAGTTAATTGAAGACTTGAAAAAATCACGGCGGGAGTGAGGTACGGAGCCTTCTATGGGTAACTTTTTATGGCAGTGAGCTGAGATCCGCGGCGGCACTGGCAACTCCACGCCTGGGCGCAGAGCAGACTAACCGTCTCAAAAAAAAAAAAAAAAAAAAATCCTTACATTTTTGCAAGACAAAAAAAGCCTCAGAATTATTAGTTAGTGTTCCTTTTTTTTTTTTGGACTCTCGAGCTCAGCTGCAAGCTCGCCTCCCGGATTTACGCCATATCCTCCTGCTCAGTCTCCTGAGTAGGCTGGGACTACAGGACGCCGCCCACCCCCATGAAACACAATGAGCGATAAAAACCGCAGCTAGTTTTTTTGTATTTTTTTAGTAGAGACGGGGTTTGCACCGTGTTAGCGCAGGCTGGTCTCGATTTCCTGATGGACTCGTGATCCGCCCGTACCTAGGGCTCACCAACAGTGGGCGGGATTACAGGCTTGAGCCACGCGCGCCCGCCAAGTTGTAGTCCCTTTAGAGAGAACATTAGAGCTATAAACAAGTAACAGTTTGTCTAGATGTAATCTGCATGTAATAATTAAAAAGACTAACAAGCAAAACCTACTCTCAAAACCAATAGAAGCAATCTCCAACAGAACTAAATTGTCATTTCTTTTCTAGAAACCATAGTAGAAAATATTTTCTATAGTAAAAATAATATAAACAAAGAAACTGGCCGAGCATAAAGCTACATAGATTAAATGAAATTCAAAATATTTACAAGGGAAAACGTGAGTCAACCTAACTATAACATTTAAAAAATTACACAAAGTACCACAAATACTAGAACACTACATCTTATCTAGAACTTACGTACTTATATTATATAGTTTTTAATTTATGGAATAATTTCTATAGCAAAAATAAAGAACTGGTTAAAATTATTTCCATAAAGAAAATGAGGTCTATGTGGCTCATACTGATAGTTTCACCACATTTTAAAGACAAGCAATGCGACTCTCTTACAAAAGTATGATTTTTTTTTTTTTCTTTTTTGAGACGGAGCTCGGCTCTGATCGGCCCGGGCAGGAGTGCAGTGGCCGGATCTCAGCTCACTGCACAGCTGCACGGCTCCCAGTTCTCACGCCATTCTCCTGCCTCAGCCTCCGGAGTAGGACTGGCGACTAGCAGGCGGCCCGCGCCACCTCGCCAGCCGGCCTAGTTTTTTTTGTAATTTTTTTTTTTTTTTTTTGTAGACGACGGGTTTCAGCCGTGTTACGCCCAGAATCGGTCTCGATCCTCCCTGAGAACCGCTCGCGATCCGCCCCGTCTCGGCCTCCCAAAATGCTGGGATTACAGGCTTGAGCCACGGCGCCCGGCTATATAAAAACTCTTCTAGACAATAAAATTCATTCTTTAGGCTCAACATATCTCTAATAACTCAGATAAAGATATTATAAAGGCGAAAAAATTCAGGTCCATTTAACTCAGGATTATAGATGAGAAAATCTTACATAAAATCTTAGCAAATCAAATTCAACATTGTAGTAATGATAATCCATGTGAAAAGGAAATCTTCAGCTGAATTAAATTTAAAGGAGTTTAATTGAGCAATGAACAATTTGTGAATCAAGCAGACCCCAGAATCACAGCAGATTCAGAGAGACTCCAGGGTGCCTCGTGGTCAGAACAAATTTATAGACAAAGAAAAGGAAGTGTACAGAAATCAAAAGGGAGGGACAGAAACAACTGGATTGGTTACAGTTCTGTGTTTGCCTTATTTGAACACATTTTGAACACTCAGCAGTGTATGAATAGTGGAAGTACAGCTGCTGGGATTGGCCAAGGCTCAGCTATTGTTTCAGGTGCATATTCCTAAATTAGGTTTTCAATCTTGTGTGCCCATTAAGTTAGGTTGCAGTTCATCTACAAGGACTCAAATATAGAACTATGGAGTCCTTCTCAGGCCATATTTAGTTTACTTTAACACCCACAAGAACCAATTTGGATTCATCATAGCTATGCAGGGATATTTTAGTTTTAAATAATCCTTAAAAGTAATGTATCACATTAAGAGATTAAAGTGCAAAAAATTATGATAATTGCAATATTTGCAAAGAAAGTATTTGATAAAATTCAACACCTGTTTATAATTTTAAAATTCTTAACAAATTATAAATCTTAGTAAAATTATTTATAAAATTATATGGCAAATAGCATGTTATTTGAGAAAACCTTCAGCAGTATTTCATTTAAAATCATGAATCAGACACAGTGATTACATTACTCCAAAGTAATCAGAATGGAAGTTGGCAATGGTATCAAAGTAAGGAGCTATATTGCTTATAAATTATCATGGAAATAAAAAGTTGTTACTGAAATATTCAATAAAAACTCAACTCTTAGGGTATTTTTATGCTGATCCGCCACAGTGGTTTTGCTTTCTTGATTTAATAGAATTCAGGGAATACACAGCTTGTAACAGAAATCCCTGTGATCTGACTGGTAAGAAGTGTGATACATGCATATATCAGATGAAAAATCATCAATAACTTGTTAGACAAATTAAAAAAAAAGGAGCTTTTTCCTAAATCCACTTCATTCACTCATTCATCTAAAGAAACCTGGGCCCCTTGAATACATGATTTCTAGGGATGCGCTATGCTGTGAGGTATAGGATTAATGCAGTTTCTCTTAGCTGCTGTGCAGGAGCTATGTAGACTTTGACATAACTAATTTATATAACTCTAAATACATAAATAATTTATATAAATACAATGAGTCTTTTTGGCTAGTATCTAAAATAGTGTTTTTTCTTTAGATGAAAATTTTATGAGCTTTAGAATTTTCTTTGATTCTACCACAATATATCTCTCACCCTTGAGAGTCCAACAATACTAGTGACAATTTCTAAAAATACCTGTATACTTCAAAGCTGTCAATATGATAGAGCCCGGTTCTTCTTCAGGAGCATCTGTTATTAGAAGAACTAAACTCAGTATTCTATAAGGGGGAACACAGAAGCACTGCCTCATAATAATTTTGCAGGACCTTTCTGCAAAGGTGGAATTAACTCTTTGCTATTCCTCTTAAAAATCTATTCCCACTGCTAGAAAAAAAAAGCAGGCCTCTTGGAACTTGTGTATAGTTTTACTGCCATGGTGCTGTGAAATTATTTTATTTTCCTTCAGAAAGAAATATACTGTATAAAAGACCAAATATAAGTGAAGTTTATATTTACCTGGGTTCTAAAAATAAACCTAATGTCTTTAACTGGTGTTTTCTATTTCTCTCTTATCGATAACATATTAACAAATCTAGATTATTACAATGTTGATTTATTCTAAAAAATGGAAACACTTTTATATGAAGAATTAATTTTGTAACACATTCAACATTATTGTGTATTTAGCAATACATCATTATTCAATAAACTAATACTCTATTTAATGCTTATATTTATATGGCATTGTACAATTAATGTGTAGTATATTTAATCTATTCACAGTTCCCGATGATGTATTTGCCCAGAATTATATATGGAAAGGCTCTTACAATTTCAAAGGAAGGAAACAACCCATGACCTTGACGGTTACTAGTTTCAATGCTTCCACTGGGAGAGTTAACGCAACACTGAGCAATAGCAACATGGAGCTGCTACTTTCAGGTATCGCAACACAAACAGCAATGAAATATACCTTCATGCCTTTATTTCTATTATGATTTCATCATTTTTATTAATGCTTTTTATATGGTGAAATGTTTATTTTGATGCATTTGCTTTTGATGACATTCATATCCACTCAGAACCAAGGTTTTCTGGGTTTTGGACTGATTAATGAATATTACTACAGAAATATAAAACTAGTTTTAAAATAAGTTCCTTCAATAATTTTTGGTAGCTAGAATTAGATGTCATATATTAGATCATAACTTTTAATTTAGGTATGAATGCAACTAAATCTTTCTCTATTCTCATAAAACCACAGAGAACAAATCAATGATTTCTCAACTATTCTGTGGCCACAAAACTATTTCTTCAAATGACCATGTTTAGATGGATATCCAATATTTAAGACAAATAAAGATAGAGCTATACTTGTTTAAATAGGCATAAGGGAACCAAAGCCTGGTCAATCTCCTTAAGTTTCTGTTTTCTCTGTCCAGTACACACATCTCTTATTATCTCTGATTGCACTGGTTTTCCTAACACTCAGATATTCTCTCAAAAGTCACCTCCTCAAGCAATACTCCCAGTGAGCTGACCTAAAGGAACCTTTGTATTAAAAATGCTGTCAGACATATTCTTAGTTTTAGGCAGCCTTACCCTGTTTTTTTCTTTTCAATATTTGAAATTGTATTTGTTATATTTATTATTTATTATGTGTCTATATTCTAACAATATAAAATAAATTCTAAGAAAGTTCTTTGCCTTCCAACTTAATATTGTATTCCCAGAGACTAGCAGAACATCTGAGACAAAATAGGCCTCAATAAATATTTTCAAATTAATGCATTTGAATTATAATTGCTCTCATTTTTCAAAATGAGGCACTATATTTGATATTGCAAATATGAAATATATACTGTAAAATTCTTGTCTATGTATATAATCCATATAAATATTAATAATGATATAATTTGTGCTGTAAGAAATGGAAAATAAAATTATACTCATTGATTTTATAAGTTTTAGAAGAAAATATATTGAGTGTCATTCTTATTGATTGATCCTCCATTAAACACAAAGTAAAGTTTTCTTTATTTTCTATAAAAGAGACCAAAATAAATGTATACTTATTCTAATCTAGATGGACGAGTTTTCTATATATATAGAAAGACAAATAATTAGATTAATTTGCTTTCACTTACTGTCTCCATATAAACTAATTGTAGCGATTTTTCAGCAATATTATTATTGATTACTTTTATGTCTTCCGCCTATTGATTATAATTTACCTTAGGCCATGATCTATGTCTCATTATCTTTTCATACCCTGCATATTATGGTGCCCTATTACATAGGTGAACAATTAAGTTAGAATGAATGAATACAGTCAAGTTTTAAACAACGGTTAATCAGATATTTTTCTTAGATCCTATTTTCTATTATTTCCCTAAACATGTTTGCACTCCAGCTTATTGCCACCCTTAGAACACTTACTGTGTAAAAATCATTGTATATATTTTTGCTTCTCTTTCTTATGCCATTGCTTGTATTTACCTTCCCAAATTAAAATCCTACTTTATTTTTAAGAACCAGTTCAAATACCTTTTTTTTTTTCTTTGAGATGGGATCTTGCTCTGTCACCCAGTCTGGAGTGCAGTGGTGCCATCTTGGCTCACTGCAACCTCTGGCTCCTGAGCTCAAGCCATCCTCCCACCTCAGCCTCCTGAGCAGCTGGGACTACAGGTGCGTGCCACCACGGCTGGCTAATTAAAAAATTTTTTTTTTTTTTTTTTTTTTTTTTTTTTTTTTTTTTTTTTTTTTTTTTTTTTTGGTAAAGATGGGGTTTTGCCGTGTTGCTTAGGCTGGTCTGGAACTCCTAAGCTCATACTTTTGGACTTAAGCGATCCGTCCGCTTTGGCTTCCGAAAGTGCTGGCATTACAGGTATGAGCCACTGTGCTTGGCCCTCCAGTGCTTTTCCTTAATAACTATTCCTTGATCCTTCCAGTGTGAAATGATCTCTCTCTGGCTTTTAATTTATCACATTCTCTCATGTGTTTTATTTAGCTGTCTACCTTACTTATATCTCCTTATACCTCCTACTTTGTTAGAAATTATTAAAAATAGGAACAACATATATTCCTATATGCTGCTGTAACTCAAGCAGCACCTAGATCACTCTTTTTTCACAGAGTTGGCACCTAATTTATTATTAAGGAAAATATCAGGAATTTTAGCACTGGATTTGTATGCTTGAAAATTTTAGAATCTGATTGTGGGAAGAAATAATTTTGTTTTGAATATCATGGGATGATGTTATTAAGAACACTAGTGCTTAATTGTGATAGCATAGGTAATTTAAGCCCCACAATTAAGAAATAAGTTGAGGATTTCAGAAGACAGATAAATCAATGTATATTACATGATTTGCAAAGAGCATTATAGGTTAAGCCATCCTTGACTTGCCCTTGTTTTATTTCTTCTTTTATTACATATCTTTACATAATCTATTTAAGGAATGATAGATAATAAAATGAAGTATAACTATTTACAAAGTTAAGTAGACTGAAGTGTCCTTGCATTTTACAGGGGTATATAAAAGCCAGGAAGCTCGCCTAATGTTACGCATATATCTTATTAAAGTACCTGCTCATGCTTCTGTGAAAAAAATGAAAGAAGAAAATTGGGCAATGGATGGCTTTGTAAGTATAGTTATTTTAACATCTGCTGCTGATTTTAATGATAAATTTATAGCTTGTTCAGGAAAGGAGAGTTTTCTAAATTTAGCTAATTATGAATACATACACATACATATATATTAGTAAATATAAATATTTAGTATTCTAAAGTACGAGCCTAGGAATACTGGATACTGATGTGCTTTGCTTACTTTTTGCGTGTGTGTATGGTGTGGGGGTGGGTGTATGCGTGTGTGTGTGGGGGGCTGTATGTGTGTGTGGGAGGGGTATGGGTGGATGTGGGTGTGTGTATGTGTGTGTATGCTGATCTGCATTTAGTTTTTCACTGATTTCACCAAATACATTCCATCTACAGTCAGCACTATGATAAATAAATCTGGATAAAATATAATTCAATATTTGGAACCACTACTACTTAAGGAATATGCAACATATTTAGAAAGTGCATCAGAAAATTAAATATTCCTGTTATATTGAAGCATGAATTTAGGCTATTTTATAAAGTCCACGAAAAGGAACTTATGTGAGCTGCTTCCTGTTGGGAGACAGTTACTGTAGCTTCACCATGGAGTCACTTCTTCTATTAAGTGATTTATGTGAGTGGAGTTTTAAGATTGACAGTGGAAAACACAAGGGCCAGGAGTCTTTGCTGAAGAGTCAGCATGAGAAATCTGACTGTATCCTCTCTAGTGCCAAGCCTTTTTTTTTGTAAGGAAAACTTAATGGTAAAGAAGATACTGTAGTGGGTCATAGGCTACTATGTAGTAGCCTTCGATAAGTTTCAATAAGCCTTCAATACGTTCAAGAAACCTACTATCTAGTAAGCTTCAATAAGTTTGGTTCCTGAGGAAAAAAAAGTGTTCATCCTATTTCTGCATTCTGTATTCATGGAGTTGGGAACTAACTCAAATCTTCAATGCACTCAGATTGTTTAATTGTATTATTTTATGTAGGAAACAAAGTGAATTGATTCAATAAGATATTAGAGTTTGAGCTTCTCCTTAGAAGTACTTTATTTTTTTAAAGTGGCCACACCCAGAGTATAATGTCTGATAATAAAGAATAAATCACTTGTTGTGTAATGTCAGACTTCCAGGGGTGGTTTGGTATCCTTTGCTTTTTAGAGTGAGGATTCAAGATTTTTACAACTTTTATAATAATGTTCATGACTTAGGTAACTAGTTGCCATTAATTAACATAAACTTCAGATACATCACTTTACTACTTAGTAGTAGGAATTGCTGAAATGTAACATTTCCTATTTTACTTATGAGATCAAATTACATTATGCATAGAAAGTACTTTTTAAATATAATATTTTATACAAATGCAAGGCGCATGTAGTATTTAGCATTGGCAACATTAGACGTAGCCATGAAGCCTCTGGGTCAAACAATAATAAGTATGTAGTTATTTGTCATTTGTAATGGGTTAGCTGTGGAGGCACTACTTGAGGCTGTGGCATTAAGTCCAGGTCTTCATGTCTTATCATCTCATTTTGGGGCAGCGTCTGAAAGGGCACTTGCTGCCTAGAGCGTGTACTTCTCTTGTCAGAAGTCCAAAACTCTCAGAGGAGCAAGTGGTTCTGAAATAAGCTGGGATTCTGAAATAAGTTCAAATCCATTGACTTATGCCTTTTTCTTGCAGCTCAATGTAGATATAAGTCACATATCCTACAATTCACCCACTTAAAAATGTGCAATTCAGTGGTTTTAGTATATGCACACATATATGTAACCCTCATCATAGCTGATTTTAAAATACTTTTTTTTTTTTTTTTTTGAGCAGAGTCTTACTCTGTTGCCCAGGCTGGAGTGCACTGGCATGATCTCGGCTCACTACAACCTCCACCTCCCAGGTTCAAGGGATTCTCCTGCCTCAGCCTCCTGAGTAGCTGGGATTACAGGCACACACCACCACCTCTGGCTAATTTTTGTAATTTTAGTAGAGATGGGGGTTTCACCATGTTGGCTAGGCTGCTCTCAAACTCCTGACCTCAAGTGATTCGCCCGCCTTGGCCTCCCAAAGTGTTGTAATTACAGGCATGAGCCACCTCTCCCAGACTAGAATACTTTCTTCATGTTATAAAGAAACTCCACAGCCTTTAGCTATCAATCCCTGCCTTACATTCGCAAATCAGCTCTAAGTAACCACTAATCTATTTTCTGTCTGTATAGATTTACCTGTTCTGACTTTCATATGAATGGAATCATATAATATGTGGCCTTTTGTGGCTGGCTTCTTCCACTTGGTGTGATGGGAAGTATGGCTCTTAAGGCCTAGGCTTGCAACTGAACTATTGTCAGTCCCAACCCCACGCTCCAGAGGCCCAAGCAAGTCACAGGACCAAGCCCCAACTCAATGAGATAGGGATATAACTATTTACAAAGTTAAGTAGACTGAAGTGTCCTTGCATTTTACAGGGGTATATAAAAGCCAGGAAGCTCGCCTAATGTTATGCATATATCTTATTAAAGTACCTGCTCATGCTTCTGTGAAAAAAATGAAGGAAGAACTCAATGAGATAGGGAGTAAACTCTTCTCATGAAGATTGAGGGAGCGGGGATGTGGAACTGTAATAGAATTTACAAAGTACAGTATTTCTATGTTTTAATTTTTAATTGATCATTGTATTTCATCATGTCATTGCTTTTTATTGACAGCAGATGTCTTAACCTATAAGAAATCTATAACTCTGTATCACACATTAATAACCAATCACTTTTTTGTATATCATAATTACTTCAAATTAGAAAATTTACTTTTGCTTTTAATGATGGAAAATGTGCACAACGTGCTATGTTTTGCAAAGGAGGAAAATATAGAAGAAAGGGACTTGTGATAATATTCATTTCAGAATAAAATTGTGTATTTATTAAGGCTGGGAAAACATAGCTATGACCAGTATTCAAATATATTTGGTTCTTTAAATATTTTTAGGTTTCTGCTGAGCCTGATGGAGCTACTTATGTATTTCAAGGATTTATTCAAGGCAAAGATTATGGACAATTTGGCCTACAAAGACTGGGTAATTTATTCATTTTGATTTTCATGAACTTCTGTTATTATTCCAGACATCATAAAATAAAAAAGACTGTGGATTCTGTACATTAGGCACACTTACTACATTGTAAATTCTGCACTGCCAGGACTATGCATTGTTCCTTTGATAACCCTTTTAAATAATGACATCCTACAAAATATCAGATCTTTATATACCAACTCTGTACAGTGTTTAGATTTTCATGATATTTCTAATAAATATGACAAGCTGACTTGCCTTTAAGCACGTAAAAAGGAGAAAAAGTGATATAGATAAAAAAGAAAATATTAAACTGTAAATTATTTTATCGTATCTCATGAGAACTGTGCTACTTTTCTTCAGTTTGAATATTGTCACAGTTTTCACTCCTCTGAAAATGCAGTGACACTTTCAGAAACTCATAGGGTCTGGAAAAGAAAATAACTTTGAGGAATGGGCCTCTTTTGGGGACTTGGTGCTCTTCAAATATATAAATTTTCTGCAATGGGAAGCAAAGAACTTTGTCATTTTTATTTCCAACTCTTCTATATATATGTAAACCTTTAATGGTCTTGCAAGAATGTGTTTATACACATAGCTTTTGGTGTATAATTATCCTAAGGTCTACTGTCTCCCATTATTTATACTGTGACAGGGATACACTAAGAATAAATTCAGGCTCTAAAAATTATTATTTGACATTTATCTTTTAAGAAATTAACTTTTTTTTTGATACAGAGTCATGCTCTTATTACCCAGGCTGGAGTGCAATGGCGCAGTCTTGGCTCACTGCAACCTCTGCCTCCCCGATTCAAGGGGATCTCCTGTTTCAGCCTCCCAAGTTGCTGGGATTATGGCTAGGTATTTTTAGTAGAAACAGGGTTTCACCATGTTGGCCAGGTGGGTTTCAAACTCCAGACCTCAGGTGATCTGCCTTCTGGCCTCTCAAAGTGCTGGGATTACAGGCCAAAAATGAACTTTTTTAAAATTTTGAACTTTTACATAGCTGTACTACGTCACAGGAAAAATAAGGTGAAAAGTAAGATACTAATTTTCTTTAACCTCGACAAAGATGAGGTTTAGTTAAATGTAACTGTTTATCAAAAATATAAATTAGCTTTCTCTACATGAAAAATAATAAGATGCCATTTACATCACATCCTGCCTGTGTTCGTCTTAAAAACAGGATGAAACACTCATTAACATAGTGCATTTATACAGTTGTGTAATTCAGTGCTGAATATTTTCATGTAATATTCTCCAAAGTGTCTCAAACACTACAAGTCTGAAGCAGAACCCATAACAAAGGAACTATTTCCTTTTGAGAAAGAACTGCTAGCTATTTCCTTTTCCCTCATTCCTGTGCAAATGTGTAGACAAACACGGATTTTCTCATTTCCTAACTCTGCGGATGCCATCGGCATTTATTGAGCTTCAAGTAGAATACTTGTAATCCTGTGTCTTCTTGCCTCTTACATCCACATAAACAAGTTCTGTTAATTTTCATTAAGAAATCTTCCTCAAATCTATTGTCCCATGTACTTTCTAGCTTCCTAGTGCTCTAGTTTACATTTTAATTCCTTTTTTTTTTAAATCTCAATTGTCACTACAATCTTCTAACTACACCTGATTGCAGTTTGTATTCCCTGAAGTCCATCCTACTACAGTCATGTTCTAAACCTCATGTCATATCACTGGGTCTTTTATTTCTAAACACCTTCATTTGTTCCTCACTGAGGTGGATAGTAACTCTGGCCAGGTGCCATCGCTCACGCCTATAATTCCAGCACTTTGGGAAACTAAGACAGGTGGATCACTTGAGTTCAGGAGTTCAAGATCAGCATGGGCAACATGGTGAAAACCCATGTCTACAAAAAATACAAAAGTTAGCCAGGTGTGATTGCATGTGCCTGCAGTCCCAGCTACTTGAGAGGCTGAGACAGGAAGATCGCTTGAGCCAGGGAGGTGGAGGCTGCAGTCAGCCATGACCACTCCAATGCACTGCAGCCTGGGTGACAAAGTGAGACCGTGTCTCAAGAAAAAAAAAGAAAAAAAGAAAAAAAAGTTTGGGTTTGTCAGAATGATATTTATTCCCTTTTATAGTCTAGCCATAGTTTATTGTTTTAACCTCCCACTCCTATCTCATGTCAGTGCTTGTCACATCCACTACCTAAGTCACTTACCTTCCCACTTCTAGGCTTATGATGATTTTTCAAGTCAATGTTGTATGTCCTCCAGAATTACTCCTTTCCTTTCTAAAACACATTGACCGTTAATTCATGCTTGATATATACACTTATTAGTATCTCCATACGTCTTCCCACTATTGTATAAACTCCTTAGTTCAGGGACTCTGCTATTTTTCAGTCTCTACCCTTTCCTGGAAAAACATATCTTCTACATAAAAGGCATTGTCCAAACATATGTGAAAATGAGTTGAAGGAGTTTCATGAATTATTTTTGTTTACTATGTGATTTCCAGGTAGATGTCTTGAGAATGGAAGAAATTAGTTAATTCATGGGAGTAGAAATTAATTATGATAAAAAGTTGATTTTGTATTTATAATTTATTTTTTATTTTGTAGGACTGAATATATCAGAAGGTTTAAATTCTTCAAATCAGCCTCATGGTACAAATAGTAGTTCTGTGGCCATTGCTATTCTTGTGCCTTTTTTTGCACTTATATTTGCAGGATTTGGATTTTATCTTTATAAACAAAGGTAAGCTCATTGATTTTTAGCTACAAAATGTTTCCCAAATCTATTTTTCATATTATTTCTGCTGCTGTAGCTCAAATCTTAATTTCAGATTTTTTCTGTGTTGTTGAAATCTCTGTGTGTTAACTATTGCTATAGCCATTGAAAAACTTATTTCCCCTAACCACCCCTGCAACACTACATACAACGTAACAAAAGTGCTCTTTTAAATTGCACAAGTATTCAGTGTAACCTTTCTTTTGCCTGTCAATTTCCTGACGTGGACCTAATTGTAGAAGTTATTTCTACATTATCTATAATGAGACTTTAGAGACAGAAAATCTAGGTTAAAGTTTAAATTGAAGAGGTAATATCTACTGCCAGATACATTTAGAAAACTAGGAAGAAGCTTGTGTTCAAACCTCTTAGTTCATATAAAAACACTAACTGATTTTACCCAGGCAGACAGATGGCAAAATCCTCTAATCTACTCATTCATCTTCTGTTGCTTTTTGGTGAATTGCAATTAATATATCTGTGATAGATCTAATATATAGCTGTACATACTATTAGTAGATCCTGTTCTCTCAGTCCATTACAAATCCTGGTGAATGCTTTACTATGTCCCACTATTTGGGACACTCCGTTATTAAGAGAAAATATGTGGGTAGCCAGATAATTAAATGACTATAATCTAAATGCCTTTCCTACAGAATTGATTTTTTTTATTTTTATTTATTTATTTATTTATTTATTTATTTTTGAGACAGAGTCTCGCTCTGTCACCCAGGATGGAGTGCAGTAGCACAATCTCAGCTTACTGCAAGCTCCACCTCCCGGGTTCACACCATTCTCCTGCCTCAGCCTCCCGAGCAGCAGCTGGGACTACAGGCACCTGCCACCACGCTCGGCTAATCTTTTGTATTTTTAGTAGAGATAGGGTTTCATCTTGTTAGCCAGGATGGTCTCAATCTCCTGACCTCGTGATCCGCCTGCCTCGGCCTTCCAAAGTGCTGGGATTACAGGTGTGAGCCACCGCAAAATTGATATTTTCATTTGGAGTCATTCTGCAGCATCTAAGAATGATTTATTTAATATTATATAAATGTGTACTGAATGTGAATTACCAGCTACTTAGGTCTAGCCAATATCAGATTTTATTGATAGATAAAGAATAATCACTAAATTTATTTATAGGACAACCTATGTCAACTTTTTAAAAATTGTGGTAAAATAGATATGACATAAACTTTACCATTTTAACCATTTTAAAGACTACGATTCAGTGGCATTTAGTGCATTCGCAGTCCCATACAACCATCGTTACTGTATATTTCCAAAATATTTTGGAACCCCAAAAATGCCAAAGGGAAATTGTACTCATTAAGTTGTCACTCCTCACTCCCCTCACCCAGCTGCAGGTAACTACAAATCTGTTTGCTTGTTCTGCATATATTTTACATAAATGGAATCATACAATATGTGACATTTTGTATCTGGCTTCTTAAACTTAGCAAAATGTTTTCCAATTTTATCCATGTTATAGCATGCATCAGTACTTCATTCTCTTATATGGCTAAATCATATTCCATTGTATGGATGAATGTGTCCATTCATCAGTTGATGGACATTTGAGTTGTTTCTACCTTTTGACTACTGTGAATAGCGCTGCTGTACACATTTGTGTATAAGTTTTTTTTGAACACTCATTTTCAGTTCTTTTTGATATATACCCAGGAATGAAATTATGGGAATATGTGGCAATTCAATGTTTAATTTACTGAGTAACCATCAAGCTGTTCTACACAGCAGTGGCACAATTTTCCACTACTGTCGACAATGGATAAAGGTTTTGCTTTGTCCAGAGCCTAACCAACACTTGTTATTTTCTGGGTTTTGGGGGCTTTTGTTTGTCTTTTGTTTTTCATTATAGCCATCCCAGTGTATGTAAAGCTTTATCTAATTGTGGTTTTGATTTCCATTTTCATAATTATAAGTGATGTTGAGCATCTTTTTATGTGCTTGTTGGCCCTTTGTCCATCTTTGTTGAAATGCCTATTCAAGCAGTTTGTTCATATATAACTTGGGTTGTTCATCTTATTTGATTGTAAGAATTCTCTCTATATTTTAGACACTAGGCCCTTATCAGATATATGTTTTGCAAATATTTTCTCCCTTTCCATGGGTTGTATTTTCACTGTCTTGAGAGTGTTCTTTGATGTACAAAAGTTTTCCATTTGATGAAGTTAAATTTATTTTTTTTCCTCTTACCTGTACTTTTGATGTCAAATCCAAGAAACCATTGCCAAATTCAAGGCCATGTGTTTTTCCTAAGAGTTTTATTGATTTAGCTCTTGTGTTTAGGGCTTTGATTCATTTTGAGTTAAATTTTATTCATGGTGTGAAGTTTTAAATCTTGATGATATTTTCCTTCAAGTTGTTGTTGAATATTAAGAAGGGGCAATTATTTTGTATCTTTATGATTATTACCTAATTAGAAGGCAATGATGTTGCTTTTGGTTTTTATTTTAGATCTAGTTTTGAAAAAAAATGTGATCCAGTAGAGTTATAGTATTAGGCACACCTAGTAAGAGCAAGTTATTAGCTTTCTCCCAATAAACCTAAGGTAGTTTCTTTTGTAATTATTGTCATAGAAATCATCTAATATTTTGGAAATATAGATAAATTCAGAAAATGCATTAGTGATAGTAAAATAATATAATGGCAATTACAAATTACAATAAAATTAATAGTTGAAATTTGATTGTTCAGTATAAACAACACCAGACTTGAGAAACGAATTTATTTTAAGATATATCCATTTTAGGAATTAGGCCCCAGAAGCAAATAGCAACAAGTCTATCTTTCTTCCATTACAAATGTGAGCAAGTTATACATGCTTTGTGGGAAAGATAAACAAAATTAGCATTAGTCAAAGGTGGAAGAAATAAAGCAATTAATCAGAATTTCAAGACTAGTATCCTCAACCAACCAACCCAGAATTCATGTGTTTGGTTAACTTAGTGTCAGTCATCTTTTAGAAACTATTTTCAGTACTTTAGTGTGAGTGTAGCCATTTCTTCTTTGACTTTTTGAATTTACATACTTTAATGTGTACCATTTAAAAAATAAAATTGAGTGTTCATGTTTTGGGATACTCCAAAGAACCTTTCCAAATTAGGCCTCAGCATTAATTGTGTACTTTTCAGGGAATCTCCTACTCTTTTTAGTGTGGAACCAACTTTTAATTCAAGTTTCAGATTAAATTTTACCTCCTAAAACATACTTTTTTCTATTACCTTTCCTAAAGTGGCTTCCAGTTACTTTTCATATTAACTATTTTCCTTTTCATTATAATAATTCTCATTAGCTACTATTTTGGTTTTATTTATTTTAATTTATTCTTGTTTTCTATCACTACAGTGTGAATTCCCTGAAA
The DNA here is from genome assembly GCF_001698545.2 of Rhinopithecus bieti. Taxonomy (NCBI): domain Eukaryota; kingdom Metazoa; phylum Chordata; class Mammalia; order Primates; family Cercopithecidae; genus Rhinopithecus; species Rhinopithecus bieti. Next base: position 341,228 of record NW_016810178.1, read on the forward strand.
GTAAAGACTAGTCTTTAAAAAAAAATTATATACCCAATGCCTAGAATCGTGACTGGTGCATAATAGATGTTCAGTAAATATTTGATGAACAAATAAATAGCAATGAGACTTAAATCCGTCATCATTATTTATACTATAAATGATAAGTCATAATAATTCCTAATTTTGTAAAAAAATTTATTATAGCTATCATATCATGTATTTATATTTATGTTACTAATATTGATGCTGTATATAACTGTGTATTATATGTAAAATTAAAAGTTACTCAGGTTTTTAAAGTAACAAGGAAATTGTTCAAGGTTGACTTACTGTGTTAATGATGTCTCAATATTTTTAAGTTACATTATTTGCTAATGCTGTACGTTACGTTTGAGCTGTAGTCTGGTATTTCTGGAAGAAAGTTAACACATAGCTAATCAATGTTCTCATCAACAGGACTGCACCTAAAACACAGTATACAGGATGTTCAGTTCATGAAAATAACAATGGCCAAGCAGCTTTTGAAAATCCCATGTATGACACCAACACGAAGTCAGTGGAAGGGAAGGCAGTACGATTTGATCCCAACTTGAACACGGTTTGCACAATGGTATAACGAGGCAACCTTTGCCTTCTTCAGAAGCTTGGAAATCGACACACAAAACAGTGCACATTTAGTTCACTGCTAAACAAATTAAAGCACACTTTTCAGGACTTGCTGGGTCACCTTTTCCTGAGGAATGATACAGAAGAGTGTTTTTTCATAAACTGGACCATAATTCTTCATGTTTACCATGGAGAGTTTTACAGAAATTTGGCTGCACTCTGAGAGTGCTTACTCACAGTTTATTTGCTTTTTTTAAAAAGGAGATTATTCTAAAACATAAACTTATTTGCATATATTGGAGGAGCATCCACTATCAGTATTTCTGTGCTTTATAAACTATATTAGAGGGACTGGGTTTTAAAAAAAAAGATATAGGGTAGAAATAAGAGCTATACTTACAAGAGTCAATAGATCACTGACTTCTCTTTAACTGTCCTGAGCTACATCATGCCCACAAATCTGTCTTTCATACCACTCTATCTGCCATTCATTCTTCTTAATTGAGGCATTGTTTTCCTTATTTAAGATTGAGTTATGACTTTAAATGTTTACGAGCTAATTTATGTCTCAGAAGAAATAAGGTTGCCCATTCCATTTTGAATCTTTCTGTTTTTTATTCTTTAGTATCGTATTGCTCTTCTTCTTTTAGACTGGTTGTCATAGTTTCTGCAAATGGCAAGTTCATTGTGCTACCCTCCCGATTTCCCCATTATGGAGTAACCAGTATTATTCAGTGAGCTATGGGGTAGTGTTTAACTCCATGCTTCAATATGTTTTTTTCTATTTATTTTTATTATTTTTTAATCCCAAATGTGATAGTAGTTTCAATATGTTTTGTCACCCAAAAGCCATTTGGCTGGCAAAAATTGTCTAGAAAGATTATTATTTTACAGTTATCTGAGACACCAAACTTACCAGTCTTCATTTTACAATATTTTTGAAAGACCAAATAAAATGTCCTAATAATTTATTCTATTTATATCTACATTTCCTTCCAGTTGAGTCTTCAAATTTACTGTTATTTTGACACTTTTAACTTTCATTTAACAATGGATTAGAAAAACATTTTGGTTTAGCCACTAAACATAATGACTGAAAAAAATTGTTATTATAAATCACCAATATAAATTTATTGCCTAAAATTGTGGACTTATCATATATTTATATATTTTTAAATTTCTGTACCTTTATTCTTAAACACCAAGTTTCAGATACAACAGGTTTCTTTCAATGTCAAATTAAGATATGTATTTGTAAGTTATTGGTGGCTCATTTGAACTGTATCATACAGCAATGCCAGCATTTTTATTTAATAGGTCATCGTCTTCCTTTTATAGCATGTTTTACTTCATTGAATGAAATCATGTACCCAGTGTTAACTCTTTGTTGTTGTCCCTTTCAAATATGAATAACTCTGTGAACAGTCTCGACTTTTTGTATCATGAGACAGAGTGCCTAAGAGAAACCCTTGCACCTGGGAGCGCTGTTTGGATCTATCTCTACAACATTTAGTGAATTTCTTGTAAACCACTTTGAGATACATTGTTTTGGAAATTCATACAATTTTCTCAACATTGTACTCTACTGGCAGGATGCAGTTTTAAATTTTATGCCATCAGTTATTTATTCTTGTTTATTCAAATGACTGCAATAACAATGATTCATTCATTAATGTTAAGGCTAATACATTTAAGATCTTGTTTAAACAATGTTTCTTCTGCAACTGGCTACTCCTCTTATATTAATGCATACACTTTTGTAAAGAAGTATATTTTTATGAAAAGAAACTTTGTAAAAGTATGATGTAAATTTTCAGTGCAATGTAAACAAAATAAAACGGATAATTGCTTTTGTAAAATGTGTTTTTTCTTCCCAAAAATAAACTGCAACTGTTCAGGTTAGTAAAAGAAATGACCAGCGCACATTCATTTGTTGTTTTTAAAAGTTCCCAAACTGCATATTCTATGCATTTAGTTAGCAACATAATGAAATATGAGCATTTTTCTTCTTTAAATTCCATACTTCCTCAATTATGACACTTTTGGGAAAATTGATTCCAAGTAAATACAGTAGTAACATAAGAACTTCATCTTATGTTGAATGAGTGGTTTGCTAGAAAAAGAACAAGAATCCCATCTTAGAAGTTTCCTTAAATGCTAACAGTATGGTCTAAATTTAGTTACATCTGATGATTTCTAATATGTCTGTAGTATATTTTCATACAGATATGTTATCATACTCTTTAGACATGAACTCAAAACTTTTTGAATAGATTAAACTAATACTCAAAAACAAATACCTTTTTGTCAGGATGGAGGATTTCCACAAATAAATGGACCATGTAACAATCTGTATTCAAGAAACTTACTAAGTTTCTATAAATTCAAATTACAAGTTACTAAGTTCAATTTTATTAGATAACTCTTTACAAAACACAGTGTCTTTATATTTTCAGAACCTCAAACTCCAGACTGTATAATCTATCTCTGTTTATTACACTTTAGCTTTAGAAAAGTGTGGTTCTTGACATAATTGTAGTTTCTTTGTTAACTTTGTTACCTCCATCTTTCACTCATTTCACATCTATAATTTCACTTGTTGTTCTTCATCTTTTTTTTATTTTTCTTTGTGTTTTACTTTTCCTTTTCTTCCACTTTTTAATTTCTCTCTTCTGCTGTTTTTCTTTCTTTTTTTGTTATTATACTTTAAGTTCTGGGATGTATGTGCAGAATGTGCAGGTTTGTTACATAGGTATACATGTGCCATGGTGCTTTGCTGCACCCATCAACCTGTCATCCACATTAGGTATTTCTCCTAATGTTATCCCTCCCCTAGCCCCTCAGCCCCTGACAGGTCCCAGTGTGTGATGTTCCCCTCCCTATGCCCATATGTTCTCATTGTTCAACACCCACTTATGAGTGAGAATATGTGGTGTTCGGTTTTCTGTTCCTGTGTGTAAGTTTGCTGAGAATGATGGTTTCCAAATTCATCCATGTCCCTGCAAAGGACACGAACTCATTCTTCTTATGGCTGCATAGTATTCCATGATGTATATGTGCCACATTTTCTTTATCCAGTCTATCGTTGATGGGCATTTAGGTTAGTTCTTTTTTTTGTTGTTGTTCTTTTTTTTTTTTTTTTGAGACGGAGTCTTGCTCTGTCGCCCAGGCTGGAGTGCAGTGGCTGGATCTCAGCTCACTGCAAGCTCCGCCTCCCGGGTTCACGCCATTCTCCTGCCTCAGCCTCCCGAGTAGCTGGGACTACAGGCGCCCGCCACCTCGCCTGGCTAGTTTTTTGTATTTTAGTAGAGACGGGGTTTCACCATGTTAGCCAGGATGGTCTTGATCTCCTGACCTCGTGATCCGCCCGTCTCGGCCTCCCAAAGTGCTGGGATTACAGGCTTGAGCCACCGCGCCCGGCTAGGTTAGTTCTAAGTCTTTGCTATTGTGAATACTGCTGCAATAAACGTAAGAGTGCATGTTGTCTTTATAGTAGAATGATTTATAACCTTTAGGGTATATACCCAGTAATGGGATTGTTGGGTCAAATTGTATTTCTAGTTCTAGATCCTTAACGAATCACCACACTGTCTTCCACAATGGTTGAACTAATTTACACTCCCACCAACAGTGTAAAAGCGTTCCTATTTCTCTACATCCTCTCCAGCATTTGCTGTTTCCTGACTTTTTTTTTTTTTTTTTTTTTTTCTGAGACGGAGTCTCACTGTGTCACCCAGGCTGGAGTGCAGTGGGGAGCTCTCTGCATACTGCAAGCTCCCCCGCCCATGTTCCCGCCGTTCTCCTGCCTCAGCCTCCTGAGTAACTGGGACTACATGTGCCCACCACCATGCCTGGCTAATGTTTTTGTATTTTTAGTAGAGATGGGGTTTCACCATGTTAGCCAGGATGGTCTTGATCTCCTGAACTCGTGATCTGCCTGCCTCAGCCTCCCAAAGTGCTAGGACTACAGGCATGAGCCACCGTGTTCCCTGACTTCTTAATAATTGCTATTCTAACTGGCATGAGATGGTATCTCATTGTGGTTTTGATTTGCGTTTCTCTAATGACCAGTGATGATGAGCTTCTTTTCACATGTGTGTTGGCCACATAAATGTCTTCTTTTGAAACTCCCTTTTCATGTCCTTTGTCCACTTTTTGATGGGGTTGTTTTTGTTTTTTCTTGTAAATTTGTTTAAGTTCCTTGTAGATTTTGGATATTAGCCGTTTGTCAGATGGATAGATAGCAAAAATTTTCTCTCATTCTCTAGGTTGCCTGTTCACTCTGATGATAGTTTCTTTTACTATGCAGAGGCTCATTAGATTAATTAGATCTCATTTGTCAATTGTGGCTTTTGTTGCTATTGCTTTTGGTGTTTTAGTCGTGAAGTCGTCACCCATGCCTATGTCCTGAGGGTATTGTCTAGGTTTTCTTCTAGGGTTTTTATGGTTTTAGGTCTTAAGTTTAAATCTTTCATCCATCTTGAGTTAATTTTTGTCTAAGGTATAAGGAAGGGGTCCAGTTTCAGTTTCCTGAATATGGCTAGCCAGTTTTATCAACACCATTTTTTAAATAGGGGATCCTTTCCCCATTGCTTGTTTTTGTCAGGTTTGTCAAAGATCCAATGGTTGTATATGTGTGGTGTTATTTCTGAGGCCTCTGTTCTGTTCCATTGGTCTATATCTCTGTTTTGGTACCAGTACGATGCTGTTTGGGCTGCTCTAGACTTGTAGTATAGTTTGAAGTCAGGTAGCATGATGCCTCCAGCTATGTTCTTTTTGCTTAGGATTGTCTTGGGTATACAGGCTCTTTTTTCTTTCCATATGAAATTTCAAGTAGTTTTTTCTAATTTTGTGAAGACAGTCAATGGTAGCTTGATGGGGATAGCATTGAATCTATAAATTACTTTGGGTAGTATGGCCATTTTCACGATATTCTTCCGACTCCTCAGCATGGAATGTTTTCCCATTTCTTTGCGTCCTCTTTTATTTCCTTGAGCAGTGGTTTGTAGTTCTTCTTGAAGAGGCCCTTCACTTTCCTTGTAAGTTGTATTTCTACGTATTTTATTCTCTTTGTGGCAGTTGTTAATGGGAGCTTGCTCATGATTTGGCTCTCTGTTTGTCTACTATTGGTGAATAAGAATGCTTGTGATTTTTGCACGTTGATTTTGTATCCTGAGACTTTGTTGAAGTTGCTTATCAGCTTAAGGAGTTTTTGGGCTGAGACAATGGGGTTTTCTAAATATACAATCATGTCATCTGCAAATGGAGATAAGTTGACTTCCTCTCTTCCTATTTGAATAACCTTTATTTATTTATCTTGTCTGATTGCCCTGGCCAGAACTTCCAATACTACGTTGAATAGGAGTGGTGCAAGAGGGCAACCTTGTCACATTCCAGTTTTCAAAGAGAATGCTTGCAGCTTTTTCCCATTCAGTATGATATTGGCTGTGGGTTCGTCATAAATTGTTCTTATTATTTTGAGATGTGTTCCATCAATACCTAGTTTATTGAGTGTTTTTAGCATGAAGCGGTGTTGGATTTTATCTAGGGCCTTTCCTGCATCTATTGAGAGAATCATGTGTTTTTTGTCATTGGTTCTGTTTATGTGATGAATTACGTTTATTGCTTTGTATATGTTGAACCTGCCTTGCATCTCAGGGATGAAGCCAACTTGATCGTGGTGGATAAGCTTTTTGATGTGCTGCTGAATGCAGTTTGCCAGTATTTTACTGAGGATTTTCACATGGATGTTCATCAGGGATATTGACCTGAAATTTTCTTTTTTTGTGTGTGTGTCTCTCTCTGCCAGGTTTTGGTATCAGGATGATGCTGGCCTCATAAAATGAGTTCGGGAGGTCCCTCTTTTTCTATTGTTCGAAATAGTTTCAGAAGGAATGGTACCAGCTCCTCTTTGTAACTCTGGTATAATTTAGCTGTGAATCCAACTGGTCCTGGGCTTTTTTTGGTTGGCAGACTATTAATTACTGCCTCAATTTCAGAACTTGTTATTGGTCTATTCAGGGATTCGACTTCTTCCTGGTTTAGTCTTGGGAGGATGTATGTGTCCAGGAATTTGTCCATTTCTTCTAGATTTTCTAGTTTATTTGTGTAGAGGTGTTTATAGTATTATCTGATGGTATTTTGTATCTCTGTGGAATGAGTGGTGATCTCCCCTTTATCATTTTTTAATGTTTCTATCTGATTCTTCTCTCTTTTCTTCTTTATTAGTCTGACTAGCAGACTATCTATTTTGTTAATCTTTCAAAAAACCAACTCCTGGATTCATTGATTTTTTTGAAGGGTTTTTTGGGTCTTTTTCTCCTTCAGTTCTGCTCTGATCTTAGTTATTTCTTGTCTTCTGCTAGTTTTTGAATTTGTTTGCTCTTGCTTCTCTACTTCTTTTAATTGTGATGTTAGGGTGTTGATTTTAGATATTTCCCACTTTCTCCTGTGGGCATTTAATGCTATACATTTCCCTCTAAACATTAGCTTAGCTGTGTCTCATAGGTTCTTGTATGCTGTGTCTTTGTTCTCATTGGTTTCAAATAACTTATTTATTTGTGCCTTCATTTCATTATGTACCCAGTAGTCATTCAGGAGCAGGTTCAGTTTTCATGTAGTTGTGCAGTTTTGAGTTACTTTCTTAATCCTGAGTTCTAATTTGATTGTACTGTGGTCTGAGAGACTGTTTATTATGATTTTCTGCTTTTTGCATTTGCTGAGGAGTGTTTTACTTCCAATTCTGTGGTCGATTTTAGAATAAGTGCTCCATGGTGCTGAGAAGAATGTATATTCTGTTGATTTGTGGTGGAGAGTTCTGTAGATGTCTATTTGGTCCACTTGGTCCAGAGCTGAGTTCAAGTCCTGAATATACTTGTTAATTTACTGTCCTGTTGATTTGTCAAATATTGACACTGGGGTGTTAAAGTCTCCCACTATTATTGTCTGGGAGTCTAAGTCTTTTTGTAGGTCTCTAAGAACTTGCTTTATGAATCTGGGTGCTCCTGTATTGGGTGCATATATATTTAAGATAGTTAGCTCTTCTTGCTACATTGTCTTTACCATTATGTAATGCCCTTCTTTGTCTTTTTGAGCTTTGTTGGTTCAAAAACTCTTTTATCAGAGACTAGGATTGAAACCCCTGCTTTCTTTTTTTTCTTTCCATTTGCTTGGTAAATCTTCCTCCATGCCTTTATTTTGAGCCTATGTGTGTCTTTGCACATGAGATGGGTCTCCTGAATATAGCACACTGATGAGTCTTTGCTCTTTATCCAGTTTGCCAGTCTGTGTCTTTTAATTGGGGCATTTAGCCCATTTACATGTAAGGTGAATATTGTTATTTGTGAATTTGATCCTGTCATCATGATGCTACCTAGTTACTTTGACCATTAGTTGATGCAGTTTCTTCATGTTGTCTTTGGTCTTTACATTTTAGTCTGTTTTTGCAGTGGCTGGTACCAGTTTTTCCTTTCCATATTTAGTACTTCCTTCAGGAGCTCTTGTAAGGCAGCCCTGGTGGTGACAAAATCCCTCAGCATTTTCTTGTCTGGAAAAGATTTTATTTCTCCTTCACTTGTGAAGCTTAGTTTGGCTGGAAATGAAATTCTGGGTTGAAAATTCTTTTCTTTAAGAATGCTGAATATTGGTCCCCACTCTCTTCTGGCTTGTAGGGTTTTTGCAGAGATATCCACTGTTAGTCTGATGGGCTTCCCTTTGTGGGTAACCCGACCTTCCTCTCTGACTGCCCTTAACATTTTTTCTTTCCTTTCAACCTTGGTGAATCTGACAATTATGTGCCTTGGGGTTGCTCTTCTCGAGGAGTATCTTTGCGGTGTTCTCTGTATTTCCTGAATTTGAATGTTAGCCTTTCTTGCTAGGTTGGGGAAGTTCTCCTGGATGATACCCTGAAATGTGTTTTCCAACTTGTTTCCATTCTCTCCATCACTTTCAGGTACACCACTCAAATGTAGGTTTTGTCTTTTCACATAGTCCTGTATTTCTTGGAGGCTTTCCTCATTCCTTTTCACTCTTTTTTGTCTAATCTTGTCTTCATGCTTATTTCATTACGGTGATCTTCAATCTCTGATATCCTTTCTTCCTCTTGATCAGTTCCACTACTGATACTTGTGTATGCTTCACAAAGTTCTCATGCTGTGTTTTTCAGCTCCATCAGGTCATTTATGTTCTTCTCTAAACTGGTTATTCTAGTTAGTAATTTGTTTAACCTTTTTTCAAGGTTCTTAGCTTCCTTGTGTTGGTTTAGAACATGCTCCTTTAGCTCGAAAGAGTTAGTTATGACCCAGCTTCTGAAGCCTACTTCTGTCAATTTGTCAAACTCATTCTCCATCCACTTTTGTTCCCTTGCTGGTGAGGAGTTGTGATCTTTTAGAGGAGAAGAGGCATTCTGTCTTTTGAAATAATTTTCAGCCTTTTTGTGCTGGTTTTCCCTCATCTTTATGGATTTTTCTACCTTTGGTCTTAGCTGTTGGTGACCTTCTGATGGAATTTTTGCATGGTCATCCTTTTTCTTGATGTTGATGCTATTGTTTTCTGTTGGTTAGTTTTCCTTCTAACAGCCAGGCCCCTCTTCTGCAGGTCTTCTAGAATTTGCTGGGGGTCCATTCCAGACCCTGTTTCCCTGGGTATCATCAGCAGAGGCTTCAGAACAGCAAAGATTTCTCCTTCCTCTGGAAGCTTTGTCCCAGAGGAGGACCCACCCGATGCCAGCCAGAGCTCTCCTGTGTGAGGTGTCTGTCAACACCTGTTGGGAGGTGTCTCCTTGTCAGGAGGCATGGGGATCAGGGACTCACTGGAGGAGGCAGTCTGTCCCTTAGCAGAGCTCAAGCACTGAGCTGGGAGAACCGCTGCTCTATTCAGAGCCAGCAGGCAGGAACATTTAAGTCTGCTGAATCTGCATCCATAGCCGCCCCTTCCCCCAGGTGCTCTGTTCCAGGGAGATGGGAGTTTTATCTATAAGCCCCTGACTGGGGCTGCTGCTTTTCTTTCAGAGACGCCCTGCCAGGAGAGGAGGAATCTAGAGAGGCAGTCTGGCCTACAGCGGCTTTGCTGCGCTGCAGTGGACCTTGCCCAGTCTGAACTTCCTGGCAGCTTGGTTTACGCTGTGAGGGGAAAACCGCCCACTCAAGCGTCAGTAATGGCAGATGCCCCTCCCTGCACCAAGCTGGAGAGTTCCATGTTGACTTCAGACTGCTGTGCTGGCATTGAGAATTTGAAGCCATTGGATATTAGCTTCCTGGGCTCCTTCTGCTGAGCAAGACCGCTTGGCTCTATGACTTCAGCCCCCTTTCCAGGGGACTAAATGGTCTGTCTCACTGGAGTTCCAGGTGCCACTGGGGTATGAACAAAAACTCCTGCAGCTAGTTCCATGTCTGCCCAAACAGCCGCCCATTTTTTTGCTTGAAACCCAGGACCCTTGTGGTGTAGGCACCCGAGGGAATCTCCTGGTCTGTGGGTTGCGAAGACCATGGGAAAACCTTGGTGTGTGGGCTGGGTAGCACCGTCCCTCAAAGCATAGTCCTTCACAGTTTCTCTTGGCTAGGGGAGGGAGTTCCCTGACCCCTAGTGCTTTCTGGGTAAGGCGATGCCCCACCCTGGTTCTGTTCACCCTCCATGGGCTGCACCCATTGTCTAACTAGTCCTAATGAGATGAACCGGGTACCTCAGTTGAAAATGCAGAAATCACTTGCCTTCTGCATTGGTCTTGCTGGGAGCTGTAGAGCTGAGCTGTTCCTATTCAACCACCTTGCCTGGGAATTAATTAAATAATTTCTTTGAACTTAAAGCTTTTGGATACATCTTCCGCCCTGTCCCTTGGAGATGATCTAACTTTTCAATACTTGACGTTTGAGAGTTGTAGTTTGCTGCAGATAGTCATATTGTATTTTAACCACTTTCACACATCTTACTGTGTTCTCTTCTCTGTAACCCTCTCATCACTGCTTTTCTTAATAGTCTTTCTTTTATATGTTGTCTGTTTTTTAGCCTTTTGTTCTTATTTTTTATTTTTCTATTTTTCCTTTTACCCTTAGTCTTCTCAAAAGTGAGCAGCAATTTTAGTGAAAGTAATTTTAAAGAACCTTAAGAGGCTTATTGCACGTCCCATATGTTTAAGAATGTTAAAGAGAAGATGTAGCTTCCACCCACAGTCTCTTGATACTGGAGCCTAATGAGTGATTGTGGAAATAGAACAACAGGCAAGATTTATCTTATTTGTCCTTTTCACTTACAAGTAGGGGGAGGGGAAGGGACAAAACATTGTCTAAAAGAGCTAGTAAAGTAACCAGATAATACTCTCTCTTAAAAGAAAATGAGAATGTATTGCCTGTCAAAGTATTAATCTGTGAATATCTATAAATTAAAAATAGGCATAATTGAAGTTTTGAAAAGCTCTTCTACAGAATTATAGAAGCACGTGACGCTAAGAAATAATTTATAATGTGTAGTTTGAATTTTGGCTGAACGAAATATTGACTTTCTTCTTTTTTTTAGGAAGACTTTGGAGATAAGGGAATATTGATCTGAGAAGATACACATGTTGTAAAATATCTTTCTGTCATCACTTTCATGAACTTGGTGTTCTAAAATAATTTCAGAACAGATTTAGAAGTTACTTGGGAATAGAAATAGCCACTGGACATTAGATTTGATTCTTCAGTATACAGAACAATGGAACTAGTGAACACCTGCCGTATACTTTTCCAACTTTTAATAAGTCCCCATGTGTAATAATTGTATTAGTCTTGAAAAAAAGTATATATCCTGTACATTCAAATTCATAGCTACAAATTGTATTGTAAAATACAAAACAAGAAATCTGTGTTTAAACACTTATCAGATCCAAACCTTGGTTGTCACTATTAGCATACCTGTCATAATAGCAATGAACCTCTGTGCTCTGGCAAGACCAGTGAGATATATGTAGATAAATATATAAAAACAATTACATAGAATTATATGGTAAAAATTCAAGGGAACCCTAAAGTTTTTCAATTCTACAAGTGTCTTCCTCACCACCTTGAGTTAAGATTTTGTATCTCCAGAAAGAATTTATTAGAATGACATATGTTATCTGGGGAATATAATAACTTTGTAATTCCAATTAGCAAATTGACACTAAGCTAACTAAAGAGAAAGTCAGTAGAGAAATCCAGGACTTCTTTAAAGTCTGTGTCCTCCTTTTCAGGGATGCCTTTAAATGTATAAAATGAAGCACACCGAAACTTAATTTTAATAAAATAATTACAAAATATTTTATATATTAATATGCATATATGTACATTAATACACACTAATACATATATACACATTACTGAAGAATTAAGTAAGCAGGGGCTATTAATTTTGGTAATTTTGAAAAGGGGTGATTATAAGCAATATTATGAGATATTCATAACATTTAAACATGACCTTAAAATATGTGTGATTTTTGTTAATGACAAAATCAGAAATTATTTATGCCTATCTTTATGGTTGAAGAAAGTACTATATTTTATTTAGAAGATAAGTGAAGATAAAGGTATAATTTCCTTTTTCATTTCAAGATCACAAACTCTGAATTATATCTGTGTACCAGATTAGGAACCCTGACTTATAGGTTGAAATTTACAAGTACATAGCAAACGGGCAGGGAAGAAGATGTAGTCTGCTCTCTTATGCCACTGGACAGCAAAATGTAGGGCTTAATTGTAAGCTTGGTTATTGTATTAGGCCATTTCTGCATTGCTATCAAGAAATACCTGAGATTGGGTAATTTTTAAGAAAAGAGGTTTAATTGGCTCATCATTCTTCAGGATGTACAGGAAGCTTGATGCTGGCATCTGCTTGGCTTCTGGGGAGACCTGAGGAAACTTCGATCTTGGCAGGAGGTGAACAGGAAGTAGGCATGTTACACGGCCAGAGCAGGAGCACGAGAGCGAGAAAGGAAGAGTGAGGTGCCACACATTTTTAAACAACCAGATCTCTCGAGAACTCACTCATTATTGCAAGGACAATACGAAGAGGATGGTGCTAAATCATTCATGAGAAATCCGCCCCTGTAATTCAATTTCTCCTCCCAGGGCCCCAACTCCAACACTGGGGATTACATTTCAACGTGAAATTTGTGTGGGGAACTATATCAGTTGACAAATACCAGCATAAAGGCAATGAACTCTAAAATTAAATTCCAAATGGGAAGGAGTGGGTATAAATAGAAAAATGTCATTAGTCAATTAATTTGTTGACAATAACAAATACCTTCCAATTTTAAATGTGTACTATGAGTTGTGATGGATATTGAAAACATAAAAATAAAAAAACATGACCAGGCTCAGTGGCTCACACCTGTAATCCCAGCACTTTGGGAGGCCAAGGCGGGAGGATCACCTGAGGTCAGGAGTTTGAGATCAGCCTGGCCAACATAGTGAAATCCCGTATCTACTGAAAATATAATAATTAGCCAGATGTTGTGGCATATACCTGTAGTCCCAACAACTCCAGAGGCTGAGACAGGAGAATCACTTAAACCTGGGAGTTGGAGGCTGCAGTGAACCAAGATCATGCCATTGCACTGCAGCCTGGGCGGCAGAGCAAGACTCCATCTCAAAAATAAATAGAAATAAATATAAAACACATAGATCTTATCCTTCAACATGTAACTTGATATCTTTTTAAGCTACAAAGAATTATTAAAGTATATTAAGGTGCCACACAATAGCTATGTGATGTCTATGTATGTCTATGTGTTCTTTCACTACTTTCTATTAATTAAATTAACTTCTGTGAATTACAGAGAAACTTGACACATTTCGGTCTGTTGAATGAGACACTATCTTATTTTACTCTAATAATTAAGGAATATAAAAATGTTTTGGGCTATATGGCATCAATACATATTTTCATACGTATTTTCAGAATATTCAGAATTTGATGGAATGAATTACTATGAAAACTACGTGTTAGATGACTTCAATCGCATGAAAAACTTGGGTATTTCTTGACAAAATAATCATAGGCTGTTCACAATTTTAATGGGAAATGTTTACTTTATCCTTTTATTTCATATGTATATATTTCCTTATGAATCTTTATTACTCAATGCCTTATCTATAGAACATCATTTGCACTTAAACTGAAAAAAAAAAGAACCTAAAATTTCAATAAAATCAATGAAATAAGACAGTGAGACAAAGGCCAAATTTATATTTAGTGATATGCTATCTACTGAATAAGGGAAATCAGTATTCCTTTTGGCTTTGTAATTCTACTTAACATACTACCCAAATACTCATTAAATAATCACAGATGAGTATTTAACTTGGCTTTTCAAATTATGCATTGTTTGCATATGGTGAAAATATATCACTGGTCACCAATGTGTGAGCAGCATAAATATTCAATGATCTCGAATTGCAGTAGAAATCACCATGCATGAGTAACTAATTACTGGAAATTAGGTTCAAAGTTTATCAATGTGGAGACTTCAATATTCAAACCAAAACCACAGTGTGTCTATAGGTCTCTTTATCTCTGTCTTTCTTTTTTGTATCTCCCAAATACACACGTATACAAACATAAATATCTTGAATCAAAAAATGAAGTGTAAGTAGTAGTTAGATATTATCAGAAATATGATTTTAATTTTCATTTCCCCCCTCAGAATGTATATATGTTAATTTCATTGTAAAAACAATAGTTTAAAAAATCAAATAATGTTAAATTTAAAAATTAGATGTTACTATGATGATAACTCTGTGTGGAAGAAGATACAGCCCTGCACATGATAAAGAGCCTGAGTTCAGGAGACACCTATATGAACTGTATCTTTGTAGATAATCAATATGATAACAATCAAAATAGTTTTTAAAAGTTTCAACACTTTTACACAGAAAAACTCCTAAGATTAAAAGAGGTAATATCTCTATACAGTAAATTGTCTAAACAATTAAAACTTGAGAAAATTGATGAATTCATGGACTAATCAATGATTTTTGTCAAATGTCAGTATAGTTTCATTTTACTTTCGTTTTGTGCATTACATCAAAATTTCCCAGAATAAGAATATTGGCCAAACAGATAATTTTCCCTTGCAAATGAAGCTTCCTCTAAAAATGTAACTAAAGTACCAAGTAGAATCTTAGTCAATATTTTTATGTTTATTCTATATGGCTTAGAAAATAATTTTCTTTCCAAATAACTATAATGGTAGATGTTTTACTTTATAAAATATGTTTTAAAACCTTAAAAAAATCCGATCAGAAGTTTGCTTTTTTATTATTATTGCTTTGAGCTTATTGAGTTAATCAATTTCTTTTTCCTCAAAGCAATTACATTATCCAATCTATTTTTTTTTTTTTTTTTTTTTACATTTCATTTTCTCTTATTAAGATGTAGTTCAAGTACTTGTACCTTGGATAGTGCCATGTAACTAATTATAGGCATCATTATTAAGTGACAGTTTTAAATATTTCTTAGAACTATAAAAAAGTAGAAACCATAAAATTTATCAAGTAACATAATAACTTAATAAGTGGTTTATTTATTTAAAGTCCTTTTTGGTGTTCATATATCCCTCCATCCCTATCCACAGTTCGATGTAGGTAATGGCAAATTCTAGCAGCAATTGTTTTGGGAAAATATACCTCAAATTACATGTATAAAGGATTTGGTACACTACTCTAGTAATGGAATCCAACCATACCTTATTGTTTAAATTGCAATTTCATTTCCAACTCTCAGAACACGATTGACGCTGTGTAAGTAACAATGATATACACAAATATTTAGAAAGTGAAAGTCAAATTTACGTGTAATGAGTTTAAACTGTGAAATGTTAATGTTAGTTTTAAGAAGCTTTATAAATCAGCAGAATAATTTTTTTCACAAGTTTAATAGATGAAAAAACTTTACATGGCAAAAATTAATAGCTCTTCAATAACACTTGTTTTGAAAACTTGAATTTGTTCCATCGTGATTGACATTTCAAGGCAACAATTTGAGTGTAGTGGAATTTTGCATTTGTTTATACCTGACTCCCCCAACCACGGACAACTGTGAACTCAGACAACTGTACCCTGTTGAATTTAGTTGAATAGGACTATGCAAAAAATACCCACATGCAAATATCATACCAGCTACCTCAGTTCATCATGCGTGTCGGGGACAGACCCTTTGACATCTACTGTGACAACTGTCTATCAGATTTCAGATCCTCCTTGTTCCTCCACTACACAATAACTCACAAGCTGCAACCCTTCTGATATACACTTCCAAAAGCACACTTGAGGTCTTTCTTAAGATTAAGTTCCATAATCATTGTGGTATGTATGCATTCCTTAAGTATTTAACATGTGCAAAACTGTACTATCATTTTTGTTAGATTTTGTTCTTTTTGTTTCATGTGCCACTGACAAAATTCTTTTTTATTGGTGGGGTGGGGATTGGGGTGGAGGTGGGGATGGAGTTTTGCTCTTGTTGCCCAGGCTAGAGTGCAGTGGCATGATATCTTGGCTCACCGCAACCTCCGCCTCCCGGGTTCAAGCGATTCTCCTGCCTCAGCCTCCTGAGTAGCTGGGATTACAGGCATGCACCACCACGCCCAGCTAATTTTTTTGTAGTTTTAGTAGAGACAGGATTTCTCCATGTTGATTTGGCTGGTCTCAATCTCTCGACCTTAGGTGATCAGTCCACCTTGGCCTCCCAAAGTGCTGAGATTACAGGCATGAGTCACCGCACCCAGTCGGTGACAAAATTCTTAACTGTTATGCCCCTAACTTTATTTTTCCTTACAAACGCTGTGGTTCCTTATAACATGGTCTTATTGCATGGTCCTGCCAACAGTGATTTTTTTTAGTAACACACATACCATATTAGAGCAGAACTGAATGTAATTATTTAAGTTTTTCCATTTTAATGCATTCACATTTTTCAAATATTAGAATAAAAAGATATAGTACAAATTCTTCCCCTATTTCTGTGGCCATATTCATTAATTTTCATACACCTGTCCTATTGATTTGTTTTTTATTCTTGGAGGGAGAGTTTTGTGTGTCCAGAAGGCAGTATTTCCTCTCATATTTTTAGCAACATTGCCATTCTCTTCTCACACACTTTTCTGCATCTCATTTTTTTATTGAATATATCTTGAAGATCTTTTCAAGACACAGAAAGCTTTCTCATTCTATTGAAAGTTTATATAGTACCATATGTACATATATAAACAGTTTCCTATCAATGAAGATTTACATTAGCAATTCAATCTCAAGTTATTACAAATAATAATGTAATAAATGACTTTGAACTTTTGTATTTTGTACGTGTGCCAATATGCACATGGGTTAAATTTCTAGAACTGAAATTGCTAGGCCAAAGGGTATGATGCATTAGAAAGTTTGATAGGATTGCAGGATCTCCCTACAAAATAGGTTTGTGACATTTTAAGCTCCCACTTGTAATGAATGACACTGGATGTTTCTTCACAGCTTTTAATGTTGCCATTTTGCAATATACTTTTCAATGCACATTAGATAAATATGATTTCTTCAATACTTCAAGAGGTTATATGCACTGTATTGTTCATCATCTATGCTAGCACTTTCCACATAATGTTTCACAGGATACCAATATGGATCAAAATGCTCAATAGATGTTTTTTGAAACAAAAAATTTACTGGACCAAAATAGTTTTAAAACCTTGAATAGATCATTTTCCCCAAGAAATTCTCAAAACATTTAACATATTAATGTGAATCTCAAAGATGAATATAAAAATGAAATATTTTCTAAAACATTTAATCATGGAAAGCATATTGGCATTACATAGACTGCTATCATTTCTTAGAATTTAATGTAGAAAAGAAGAAAAGGTGTGTATCACCTTTGGCATATTGGGAAGATACATATAAGCATAGAATTATTTGGGGTTATAATTTGTCCACACATTAGCTTTTCTCTAAGTTAACCAAATATTTCAAGTAAGCAAATATTTCATGCAAATTACTAATCTCAACTGATATATCATGTTCAATATATGCAATCATAAAGAATAACACATTATAACCCTAATTTTTTTTGTAAATACCAATTTTTTTTTTTGATACAGTATATGGGCTTTAGTTACAGGACAAGATTTCTGCCACCTTAGTCATTGTAGTTCACAAAGGTGACTGGGTGAAAATATACAAAGTATCAGTAAATAACTAGCCACCTTTCAGAGGACAGTCAGGAAATAATATTTTACTTTAAGTGCCTATTATTGGCAGAGAATCATATGTAAGAGAAACTGCTCAGAAATATATTTTCTTTTTACATTTCTTTCCTACTATTTCATCCTCTTCACCACCCAGACTTAGTAGCTTTCACTCTTTAAAGCAAAGCAAGTTTGTTTATTCTCTATGGTCTCACAATCCTTCTTATCTACATTAATCATAGCTAATATATTAATGTATTTATGTGATGCAAGCTCTGATTGTTGTCTAAATTGTGTGGACCCTTCCAAAGTTAAATCTTAATTTACGTTTGTGTCTCACTCCAATGAAGGAGGATGGAATTGAAGCACAAGAAAAGATGAATATTTATATCCATTATTTACCTGGGAAGATGTGAAGTAAATATGTATTTAGTGTTCTATATACAATTAAAATATAAATTTAACATTTTGTAGCAATACTGTAAAAGAGGTATTTATATCTTTTCTATAGTAACTAGCATAAAATAAAGGCTAAATAAATGTTCTTTGAATTAATAAAGTTCCTCTCTTTACTCAGGGATTCACTTCATAAAATTATTCTGCTTTATTTGTGTTAATGATATACAATATTCAGGAAGGATACATAGCAACCATTCTTGAAAGTATTTTCTGGGAAATATAAACTAAGGTAGAAATCACATTAATAATATTGATTTTGATGTAAATTGCATAAGACTTCAAATGCTTTGTGGTTTTTAAATAATTGGGCTACTTTAAAACAATTTGTTACTCAAATTTGCTCAACTAAGAAAATTCTTTAATTGAAATCTTATGCAAAGGTTTTTGATGTGAGAAATTTATAGATTTCTAGATGTAATTTGGAATCCTAGGTGAAATTTACCTCTTCTTCATCAAGCACACCTATTGTATCTATCTATTATTATTGATATCTATTATATCAACTTTGTAAAGGGAGAAGTTTTTGGAAATATCCTAACAATGAAATGATAAGTGACTCTAAGATGAATATCCCATCAGTGTTCTCTAGGCAATTTTCTTCATCAATTTCTGCATTTATTCTGGAAAGCGCATTAGTAACTAACCAATGTCAACTTTTTAGTGAACTGAAAACTACTTAATACTTATTTTATTTCTTTGTATTGAAATGTACTTCAATATTGAGTATAATTGTTCTCATCTAACACAACTATTTTGCATTTACTTGACATTAAATGTGTCGACATCAATGTCCTTCAGCTAAAGAACAGCATGGAAAACGATTAACACTGGCCAAAATAAAGTACATGAGAAAACATTCAAGTTGATTCACAGAGGAGAGGAGGTTTTACATTCAGTTGTAATTGAGTTTCTGGGGTTCCCTTCTATCTCAAATAGGTAGTTATGTATCTGGATCATGGATATAAAGTACGGGATTGGGAGAGCAATTTCGATTTTGAATTCACTTTTAAATGGTATAGCAGAAGCTAAATGTGGCAGTTGGGTTGTCCATTAGAATACGCAGAATATGAAAAGAAGATGGTAAGACAGGTGAGCACCAAAGACAACTTCTCTCAGAAGCAACTAGTCTGAAATGTTTTCACACTGTGTTACATTTGCCCTTTATGTTGTTCTTCTATTTTCCCTTGATATTTTTTAACATTTGGTTTTTATTTTTGAGATTTTGTTTTGTTAATATCAACCTATTTCAAGGATTTAGTTAATATCAACCTATTTCCTTTGCTCAAAGAAAAAGAGACAGATATCTCTGTGTAACGCAGCATTATAAGCCATATCCAACTATACCCCCAAGAGGCTGAAAGTTTTCACATTGTCTTCTTCTCTGTTTGTCTGTTATTTCTCTTTGCCTTGCTTATAGAGACAGTTGGAATTGCATTTAGGGCTGGAAAATACAGAGTAATTGCATCCCCTCAAGATCTTTAGCTTAATCTCAACTGCAAAGACTTTTTTTTTTTTTTCCAAATAAGGTAATATTTTAGATTTGAAGGGCTGAGGACTTGATATCTTTGGTTGGCCATTATGCAACCTACTTCAAACATGCAAATGATCTTTTGATGCCAGAGAAAAAACACACATTCAAATAACTCAAAACTAAACGTTGGAGCTGGCACAGAGAGCAAAGGAAAGAGAAGAGGAAGATAAGCTGGAGAGATAGGAAGAGCCAGACTAACAGCACCTTGTAGGACATTGTAGATGATAGTGAATCCAAGCTAATCCAAAGCTTCTGTCTTGTATTCCTTCTTTCATACATAAATTGTGGGTTAGGAGCTCATCTTAGGGTGATGAGATCGCCCTTCAAGAGGGACACAGCTGTGAGAAATGTAGTAAGCTAAGAGGTTTCTGCTGCTGCATCTGCCAGAGCATTCCTTCTGAGGCCACATTTTCACCAGACTGTTCATAGCGTATGACCAAGCACTGTGCGATTACTAGGTCAGGTCCTTCTGGGCCAGTGTGAGACTCTTCTAAACAGTAGATTTTCTTTCTGATGGGGCTTCCCATCAATCTAATTTTTTTATGGAAGTATTTCAGTACTACTCAATCATCCCTCCATCCCATTCTCTTTTCATACATGAGTGCTCCCTGCTTTCTTTTACTCCATCTTTCTTTTATTATTCAAAGGCATTTTTTTTTGGTTTGTTTGTTTGTTTTTGTATTTTACTGATTGTTTGTGGACTTGAATGGTCACAGTTAATACCTGGACTAGTCCACAAAGACAATTTTTAAAATGTGGTTGCCTCCAAGGTGAGGAGATCGAGACCATCCTGGCTAACATGGTGAAACCCTGTCTCTACTAAAAATACAAAAAAAAAAAAAAAATAGCCAGGCATGGTGGCAGGTGCCTGTAGTCCCAGCTACTTGGGAGGCTGAGGCAGGAGAACGGCATGAACCCGGGAGGCAGAGCTTGCAGTGAACTGAGATCACACCACTGCACTCCAGTCCAGGTGACAGTGTGAGACTCCATACAAAAATATATATGGTTTCCTCATATTTAGCAAGCAAAATTACAGCTCAAATAGTATGTGGCAAGTGAATTATCTCTGGAACCAGGTAGCAGCCTGTTTGCTGAAGAGTGAACTGGTAGTTATCTGGGAAAACATCTTGCATTGTGCCAAAGCAATGATCCAGGTAGTTGAAAAGTATGGGGCAGTAATGCATAAAAGGAGGTGTAATTGATCAGTAATTACTAAGCTGTGTGTTTGTGCTCTTAATGGAGGAATAATACTTTTTAAAAAAAGTCTGAGGCTGGATCTCACTCCTGTCGCCCAGGCTGGAGTACAGTGGTGTGATCATGGCTCACTGCAGCCTTAACTTCCCAGGCTCAGGTGATCTTTCCATTTCAGCCTCCCTAGGAGCCAGAACTACAGGCTCAAACCACCACACCTGGCAAATTTTTTGTAGTTTTAGTAGAGAAGGGGTTTTGGCATGCTACCCAGGCTGGTCTCCAGCTCAAGCCATCAGCCCGTCTTGGCCTTCCAAAGTACTGGGATTACAGACGTGAACCACCATGCTCAGCAGGAATAATACTATTTTACAGGAAAAGAATACAGATAATCTTTTTTAATCTCTCCCTTTATTATAAAAAGTATAAATATTAGTGTGTTTCAATTATTGATACTAATTAAGTGGTCATATTAGTGAGAATTTTCTGTAGAACTGTCATGCCAGAGACAATTTTATTGTCATTAAACTTTCCTGAAGACCTTACTTAAAATTTGGAAGACTCAATCAGATACACTTATTTAGTAGATCCTGGGACAAATCATTATTTAAGTAGGCATTCCAGAGCAGTTTGTCCTTAGACTATTCTAGACTCCAACACAAGACTTTTCAAAGAGCTTTAGAAAGAATATCTAGATTTAATATTAAATGCTGCACTCGACAATATATCAGAATATAAATAATATTTATATTAAAGTTATTTTTGTGTGAAATGTGGAACTGTGACACCTCTTTATCTTTTAGAGCAATGAGATTAGGGTAATTCAAATTTTGGATGGATAACCCAAGTCTCAAATAATACTTTTACCTCATTATAAGTTAGTTCAGTTCTAATAAAGCTTTAAAGAGTCCAGTAGCTGCCCTAATCTCTGATATATTTAGTAGACGTCAAACTAGCAAAATTTATTTTAATTCTTTTGGTGAGTGGCCAGTCTACGTAACTCACCTAGAGAACTGACAGGCCCATGTATGTAAATGAAACATGTTCTAACTTTGCTCTTGAAGAGTGAAAAATAGCTCAAGATACCAGATTAATTTTGCCTTGCTCACAGTATGCTGCCAGAAAAGATGAATGGAAAGTCAATTGTGTCATTCCAAACTACATGTTTTTGCTAATGAAAGGCCCATTAATTAAAACAAGGAGGGATTTTTTTTAAAAAAAGATTTTGCCTTGTATACCACTATTCCTAAACATATCTACTAAGAAAGACGGTATTTTGTTTGTCAGGTTTCTATAAGGAGAGACAGAGTGAAAAGCTTTACTAGAACTTAGTAATTTTTAATAGTTTTTTACATTTTCTTGGTTCAGTTATAAAATCCTCAAAGACCCCTGTATTTTAAGATGGAGGATTTTGTGATGCACTTCTTAGCTAGTACACTTAGGTTATGACCACTCCTTTGTATTTACTGGCTAGAGGGTAACATTTATTTCCTTTTTTAGATGGGGCTTTTACATTATATTTCTTATTGAACACACACACACAAAATTGTTCAGGGACTGGTCTCCTGTGCTACTCTTAGTGACAGGAAAGCCTTTTATTCTTACAGGAGTCTGCAAGTTAGTACTCCCCATGCCTCTTCATCTGGAGTAATATCAATCAAGACTTAGACTTAACTTTTTTTGTTTTTTCCAGAAATCCAGAATTTTCAGTGAAAGAGACAAGTATTTTTTCAGAGGTAATGGCAATCCAAGATGCAATTGACTAATTTTGGAAAAGTTGAGTTCACACAGATCACCAAAGGTGATGAGAGATCAGGAAACAAATACAAGTATTTCATGGATGAAGACTGCATTGATTGTAAGATGCACCATTATTCTGTGCACCTCTCAGAAAGACAAGTTAAGCTGTGACACAATGCTTTATTGATAGCTCTGGGCAGTGAATGCATTGATCACACCAGCCTCTCATGCTTTGACATTTGTTTTCATCTATTCTAAGATATTTTGTAATTTTTTCTGCCTTCAGTTGAATTGTTTGGCATGGCATAGGCTGTGCCTATCCAGACATGTCCAGAGTTTTCAGTGAAGTATTTTTCAAAGGTAATATCAATCCAAGATGCAGTTGACCAATTTTGGAAAATTGACCAATTTTGGAAAAGTTAAATTCACACAAATCACCAAAGGTGATAAGACACCAGGAAACAAATAGAATTTTATACACAGACGCATATGTATAAAATCTCAATGACAAATGTAATACAGCATCATATTCTTCAATCTTCTCATCTTAGGTCCTGATATCTGGTGGTGACTTAACAAAAGGTGTACACTGTGGTTGATTGCTTCTCTAATGACAAATATTTGCTTCAGTAATTTTTATATCAGTAACAAAATACAATATATAATTTGGGAATATATTTTAATACTATTTGAACATAATTCAAAATGTTGACAACATCAATAGCCATGATGAAATTTCTACATGCATAAGCAATGATCACTAAATGATAATTACCATGTGGCTGATTTTATGTTATTACTGATGACAAGGTGCATTACAGTTTCGGAGATATTATAATGTGAAACCACGTATGTGTCTAGGCGTGGATGAAATAAGATAAGCTGTTGCTAGCTGTCGGCTAGAATTAGCGGTCCCTCAGAATAAAGGTCTGAGTGCTTCAATTCTCACAGGGAGTCCTAAGGCTAACTTTTGAACAAAATTAAAACATAAATAAAATATGACCAGCCAAAACTATTAGCAAACACATAATGTTACTTCTGATATTAATCTCTACATTAGTTTTCCTCCTCAGAATTTTTT
>NW_016810178.1:365228-412818 GCF_001698545.2 Rhinopithecus bieti
TTCCCCCCCACATTTTTTTTTTTTTTTTTTTTTTTTTTTTTTTTTTTTTTTTTTTTGAGACGGAGTCTCGCTCTGTGGCTCAGGCTGGCGTGCAGTGGCGCCATCTGGGCTCACTGCAAGCTCCGCCTCCCGGGTTCACACCATTCTCCTGCCTCAGCCTCCCGAGTAGCTGGGACTACAGGCGCCCTCCACCAGATTCTTAATACTTTGGTGCTTCCTCTTCCCTAGAGCAACCTCTAAAATCTTTAAAATATGCTCATAAGAAATGTGGAGTGAAGAAACTGCCTTACTAAAATGGTTTGGATGTTTTTCCGCTTCAAGTCTCATGAGATGTTGAAATGTGGTTCCTGCTGTTGGAGGTGGCAGGTGATTGGATCACAGAGGACTGATCCCTCATGAATGGTTTGCCATTATTCCCTTGGTGGTAAGCGAGTTCTCATTCCTGCGAGATCTGGTGGTTTAATATGTTGGACTTCTCCCACTCTCTGTTACTCCTGTTCTCACTGTGTCCTATGACAGCTCCTCCTTTGCCTCCCACCATTACTGGAAGCTCCCTAAGGCCTCAGGGTAGCCAAGCAGATGCTGGTGCCATGCTTCCTGTACGGCCTGCAGAATTGTGAGCTAATGATACCTCTCTTCTTTATAATGTATCCAGTCTCAGGTATTCCTTGATAGCAACACACACACACACACAAAAAAACATGGGCTAACCCACTTTCTTTCAACTCTTCACCAAAGTTATTTTCCATCTTCTTGAATCAATTATGGCCAGATAATCCATCAGTCATAACCTGTATGTGGGTTAAAGACAGTAGGACATCAGCATCCTTCTCAAGAAGAAATTTCTGTTTGATTACATGCTGCACATTTTAGTATAGAGAACGAGCTATTAACCCTATCTTCTCTTCTATCCCAAAGTCACTTTAAGGATACCACTCTTCTTATCGCATATGAACAAATGCGGTATTCAGATACTTCCACTTGCGGCTCTACCACCTGCTCTGACTTGTTATTGGCATATAAAATCGCTCTCTTCCACTTGTGCTCTAGAGTTCTGTTAGATAACTCTGTCTTCTCTGTTCAATTTCTTCCATTGTTTTGAGTCCTTTCCTATTAGCGCTCAACTAGTCCAAGTCTCTGTCAACTACAAACAATAATAAAAGCGTACAAAACAAACAAACAAAAAAATACCTCCATCAACCTCAAATACTACCCTGTTTATATCCTCTGATTATATAGACGAACGTGACAGAATTTTCTACACATTCAGATTCTATTCCTCACTTCTACTGACCATTCAAATCTGAGTATCACATTCAACATTCCACTGAAATACCTGTTTAAATTTGCTGAAATGACCACCTGGAACTACATTTAGTAGAAAATGTGTAGTTCTTAACATAGTTAATCCATTAGGGGATGTTTGTGATTATTGACACTTTTCTTCTCTCCCACTCCCCACCCCGCCCCGAGACTTCTGTGATATCCTTCTTCTGACTTTCTCCTGGATCTTCTACAGTTTATTCAATCTTCTGGATTTTCTCTTTTTTAATATTTTACATTGAAGTGCACTCAAATTAATATTCTTAGGTTCTATAGAAACGTTTTTTCCTATCCTTTTAAATGATTCCACCTGGGCAATTTTATGTAGTCGTATCTGTCCATTGTTGTCTATTTGTGATAAAACAAATAGCTGAGATCTCTCTTCTGAATTCTGAGTTCATGTATCACGCTGCCCTATTGAACATTTCACAAAGTTTTCAATCTGTATGTGTCCATAAGTGAACTATTATCACCAAACCTATTCATTCTATGTTTCTGACTTCAGTTAAATGACACAGTCACTTACTTACCACATCCAGAAACCTGAGTGTCATTTTGACTCCTTCTTTCTTACTATCCCAACTCAGCAAACCACATTTTCTTGTTTGATTCCCTCATCTTACTATTTCTTCAATATGAAAATTTTCTCCATATACACCGTATTACATTACTGCATGCCACAATCTTCTGTCACTGAGATTATCACACAATCTTCCTGGGGCTTTCGTATGCTTTCACTCTATTTTTCTTTGTTTGTTTTTCTCTAAACTGAGGATATATTCAATTGCAGATTGGGTCACTAAAATAATGATTGCATCACTCCAAGACAAAAAAAAATATTTTTGGTACCTTTTTTGTTATTGTTTTCAGGATAATATTTACATTTTCTGCTAGTCATGACTTTACATTTCTTTCTCTCTTAATGTATATTTTCCTGAAACATTCTAATCTCAAGCTATACTAAATGATTCTCTGTTTCTTTACCCAAAGCCTCTCATTTCTTATCCACTCTTTCCTCTGGTTGACATCCGTTACCTTTTCACACCTTACCCCTAAATGTCTATCTTCTAATTTTTATACTTGGTCAGCTTGAACACGATCTTCTGAGGGAGTTGGGGTCGCTTTCTCCTCGAACAGTTGAAAAGTCACATGTAATTTTTGACTCACCCCCAAACTTAGTTATTAACAGCCTAATGTTGACCAGAAGCCTTACTGATAATATAAACAGTTGATTAACATCTATCTTGAGTGTTACATATATTATAAGCTATATTCTTACAATAAAGTATTCTACAGAAAAGAATGTTGTTAAGAAAATCATAAGGAAGAGAAAACATATTTACTATTCACTAAGTGGAAATGGAGCATCATAAAGGTCTTCATCTTCATGTTGAGTTTATATCATCCTCATGTTGGGTAGGCTGAGGAGGAGGAGGAAGATGAAGGGTGACAAAAACCCACATAAAAGTGCAGTTCAAATACATATTGTTCCTTGGTCAACTATATTAGCTAAATGGGGAGAAAAAACATAATATAATATTATTTTATTATTGTTTTCCTATTCTTATTTTTTTCCATATTTCCTTTTTTTCTTTTTTCCAAAAGAGTATATGGAATTCTTGCAAGTTGATCTTTTCAAAGAAAAATAAAATCTAAGTGTTACGCGGATGTGTTTTACTGAACATACTTCAAAGAATGATATAAACTGCCTTAGTCTATTTGTGCTGCTGTAATACAGTGCATGAGACTGGGCAGTTATAAAGAATAAAAATGTATTTCTCACAGTTCTGGAGACTGGGAAGTCCAAAATTAAGGTCCTGACTGGTTTGGTGTCTGGTGAGGGCCGGGTCACTGCTTCCAAGATGGCACCTTGAATGTACTATCTTTACATGGTAGAAGGTGGAAGGGCAAAAAGGACCAAACTCACTGAAACCCTTTCGTGTTTTTTTTTGGTGTGTTTGTTTGTTTGCCCAGTCTAGAGTGCAATTGTGTGATCTTGGCTCACTGCAACTTCTGCCTCCCAGGTTCAAATGGTTCTCATGCCTCAGTATCCTGAGTAGATGGGATTACAGGTGTGTTGCCAAAATGCCCATTTATTTATTTATTTATTTAGTCTTTTTAGTAGAGACGGGGTTTTCTCATGTTGTACAGACTGGTCTCAAACTCCTGGCCTGAAGAGATCTGCCTGCGTTGGCCTCCTAAAGTTCTGGGATTACAGGTGTGAGCCACTGTGCCTGGACCTCAAGCCCTTTTATAAGACCACTAAGACCATCTATGAGGGCAGAACCCTCATGGCTTAATTATCTCCTAAAGGTGCCACCTTTTAATACTTTTTTAACGTAAGTTTTGACATGTGTTCAGGAAGGAACAAAAACATTGATACAATTGCATGAGTGAGTCATTTATGCTTCTCTGATTTTTGTCAAAATGACTATTTAACCTGCCAGTGGATGAAAAATAAATATCATTAAGAAGAGGAAATGGTTTTTTTTAACTCAGTGAAAGAGATTATCTTCCATTGAAAGCCTGTCCAAATCAAGGATTGTATCACATGGTTCATGCACAAAATAATAAAAGAATGAAGTAGCAATAAAGGAAAAATAGTATGAGCAGTTACAAGAAGAAGATCAGAATGTGATTAAACATAGGATCTGTGAGCATGGCCATTGTAAGATGAAGAAGAACTCAAAGCACTTTAGATGTGGAAACAAAGAGCCCCAGATATCATTAAAAGAAGAGAGAGAAATCAAATAAAATGATGCCATAACTTCAAACTGGAAAGTGTCTAGAAGTCAAGGAAAGGCAAACAGTTGTCATATCTTAGGCATGGGTAGTATGTACATATAACTGGAAAATTCTACATTTAAGTGTATGTGTGTGTATATAAATGATATAAATATATGTAGTTTATATATGTACGTATGTGTGTATATATTCCAAATTATCCAACCAAAGCAACTTAAGAAACTGCATTCTAACTGATAAGGTTTGAAAATTTGTCCCTTTCAAATCTCGTGTTAAAATGTGATTCCCAAAGTTAAAAGTGGGACCTGGTAGAAGATGTTTGGATCATGGGAATGGATTCCTCATGAATGCCTTAGCACCGTTCCCTGAGGGTGAATGAGTTCTTGCTCAGAGTTCATGTGGGATCTGGTTGTTTAAAAGTGTGTGGCACCTCCCTCCTCTCTCCCTTGCTCTTGCTCTCACCATATGATGTGCCTACTCTTGCTTCACCTTCCATCATGATTGTAAGTCTCCAGAGGCTGTCACTAGAATCAGATGCTGGAGCCATGCTGGCACAGCCTGTAGAACTGTGAGCCAATTGACCCTCTTTTCCTTGTAAATTACCCAGCCCCAGGTATTTCTTTATAACAATGAAAGAATGGTCTACTATAGTTTCTCATATATATAATATTATTTTGTTTTTAATGTCTCAGGTATTTTATGTACATTTTTGTCACTTAATTATTCCTAAGACACCCCCTTAAGCAGATGATTTACCCAAGGTTATGCAGTTAGTAAAATTATTTAAAACAAAACCTGCATGATTCCAAAGCTTGCATTGTTCACTAGTGTGTTATTTCCTTATGTGATGCAATTCAGATACTGTGTAGGATAGAAATACGTGCAATTAGAATGTACCCCCATTAAATTATTCTGGAAGCTTGCAATCAAACAGCGCCAAATTGTTTGAACCCTGATAGGAAATGGCTATAGAATTAGTGGCCCACAGAGTAGAGAGCTGCCATGAGATCGACTTGTCCCATTTTCTGGAATTTTTAGCGGCTTAGAAACAATTGAAACTGTTTTTTCAGGTTCCTTTTGACAGGATATATTTTAATTCATATGTAATTTATAAAAGCTCATACTATTTCTTTCATTCAATAATTGTGTCTCTGCTCTCATTTAGGTAACATCAATTATGTCTGTTGAATTGAGAGAAGCTAAATCTATTCATGAAAAAGCTTCCTTTATCCTTTATTCTGGATTCATTAAAACACATCATCTCCAGTGTGAGATGCTCAGTGGTTCACATGGCTTTCACACAGAAGAGGGATAATGCTGCCTAAAGTATCAGATGGGGTCTTAGCAGGATAGGATGGCAAATTTAAGCCAGGCAATTTAAATACAATTTTATAATGGGACTATTTACAAAGCTGTAAGCAGGATTTAGGGAAACAAATAAAAGATTAATGTGGTACTAAAGGCTAGTAAGAGCACTGTTTAAGCCTGGAAGGGCAAGATAGGGGAGTGTCCATCAGAGACAGGAGAAAGCCACTTGCAAGGACTTTGGACTTTGGCGAAGGATCCAGCAATTCATGATCCAGTAGACAGACAGCGTGGGAAACCCCTCCCCTGATACCTCTCATCTTCTGCTGACCTCCTGAAGAAAAAAAAAAAAAGTAAATACATAAACCCTTCAGAAGCAGTGAAGATATTCGTAGGGAAAATATCCCACATAAAATATGCCAAAGGAATGAATTAGATTTTTTTCCACATGGTTATTATATTAGGTTGGTGCAAAATAATTGTGGTTTTCGCAATTAAAAGTAATTGCGAAAACCACAATTATTTTCACACCACTCTGTATCTCCTATATGCTATAAAATTTTGCCTACCTAATGAAAATTCAAGTAAAATAGTAAGTATAAATAAAATATGGTGAGTTATTTCTGTAGTCATACATTTTATGTCTTTATTTGTGTTTTATATTAGATTCCCATTAGATTACAGACCCTTCTAGTGAAAACATTTTAAAAATAATTCTTATATGATTCAGATTAAAAGTGAACTGTAAAAAGAAAAAAAAATTAAATACTTGCAATCTTCTCCCCTGATTCCCAAATTGGCTGAATTCACTGCCATTTAAGGTTTTGCGAATGTGATAATCCATAAAGTTGTGGTTCATTTCTTCTCTGATAACCTGCTTAATAATAGAAGAAAGTAAGTCTTTTCTCCCTAATCGTTTGGAGTTGAATGTCAGCTTGCTTCTGTTGACAAACATGCTACTGAGAGAATGCTTTTCATCTCATTGACATGGATCATATCATAAAACAGGGAACTGGAAACCTGCCACCCAAGCAATTTAGACTGTGTCTACACTGTTTCAAAAGAAAGCTTTGAAAAACAGTGTTTCTTACAAACTGTCTGACTTGTCTACATAGATTATACGGTTGTGAAAAGAATTTGACTATGTTTTCTCCCTAGCACATCAAACTGCTGCTGTTGCAGTGTGAAAGCACAGCTACAGTCCATTTTCTTGCCTTTGGAAAGATCCTTCCTTTTCCCCACTATTACAACCAGGTGAGGATATATGTATGGTCTGGTATCTACAACTGTCCTGGGAGAGCAATAGGAATCTCTTTTGCTTTACATATCATTTACTAAAAATGGAAAAATAATTGATGTGTTTATGAGGGCATTTCCACATGAACACCTATTTTCAAAAGCCAGAGAAAATACGTAAAGTTTATTAAACTCCTACACATGCCATGGTGGATAGCATCTTACATTTAAATTTTAATTTAGTCTAACCAATAAGTATTGAGCACATATGAGAAAGACACCATAACTTAAATATGCCAGTAAAAAAAAAATACAAAACAAAACAAAGCAAAACAAAACAAAGTAAAAAACACTTTCTGTATAGAAATCCAATTGAAAGGATTAAATTGGCATCCTCTATTACTTCTTGGGCATCAAGTTTATGCTTTCAATTGAATTTCCACACACAATCAGTACTAGTTGTTAGCTCTATATGTGTGCTGAAGTCAACTCTGTTCATTTGCTAAACTAATATTTATTGGGTGGCTTCTATGTGTCAGGTGCTATTGTATACACTGGAAATAATAAGAATGACAGCTCACTGAGTCATTAGTATAGAGAAGCAGTCCCTTAACTCTTCAGTGATTCTGCTAAAACAACTTTGATTTAAAATAGCTATTTACTAAAAAGTAACAATGTAATAATAATTCAGCATGTTCATTTCAATCAACATACATCTTTCTATATGTCTTCATAGAATGAACTTGAAGTTAAGGACTTGGCCTCATGTCGGTTTTGGATTTCAAGATTTTTATATGTCATTATTTCCTAAAACATACGTTTATAATCTTCCATTCTGCTTTCTTCAACAGGAATATTCTCTTGAAACGTTGCTGGTCTCTTTCTTACTCTTGATCACTTTATGCACTATGTTGTCTTCTTATCTCTTCAGTGATGCCTCT
The DNA here is from genome assembly GCF_001698545.2 of Rhinopithecus bieti. NCBI lineage: Eukaryota > Metazoa > Chordata > Mammalia > Primates > Cercopithecidae > Rhinopithecus > Rhinopithecus bieti. Next base: position 372,779 of record NW_016810178.1, read on the forward strand.
TCCACCCCCACTGGTGGGAAAAGGAACCTCTTTGCAGTGCTAGAACCTAGAATAAAGGGTTCCAAGGAGGCAGGGCCTATCTTAAGAAGACTGGGGACTAGCAGATGTATCACTCTGATGAAGATGGAAACTTCCAACCAGGATTCTTACAGTCATTTTAGCCAACTTCTTAGTACTGCTGGACTAGAGATAGTACGAGAATCCAGAATGAAAGAAATTTGGGACATTTTCTCTCTCTCACTCTGCAATCATAGCATCATAGAATGAACCCCAACAAATACTATATTCAGTTTAATAACTAATTCTAGTCCTGCCTTTCCTGCAGAATAACAATTTGACATTTACTTCTCTAAGTTTACTGAAAAATAAATTACGGATTATACGATTTCTTACCTCATGGAGCTGATTTGAGGATAGAGTCAGATAACACATGAGAAAGCTTATATTCACTTTGAATAGGCTGAAGCTATAAAAACTGAACAATCAGCTCTGCTTTGCACGGTAGAAAACTCACAGAACTGTCACTCTGCCTGGCACATGGTAGGAGATTGTCAGATACTTGTTATATGAATGAAATATCTTTGGGAACTCTATGCTTTTGTTCCTCACATTCATATAGTGCTACAAAGAACTTCTTTGATGCTATTATTTCATGAATATATCCAGAAAGTAAAATGTAAATGGCTAAAGAATTATACCAACTTTTTTATTAACATTATTTTTTCAACAAAGTACACAATTAAAATTATACAAATATATGTTTTGTATAGTACACTCAGTAGAATTTTTTTATATTAAATAAAAAATAATTGCTGCCATTACACATTTATCTGATTTTGCATTGAAGTGAAATTTTGCTCATTATTCTACACTTCTTTCTCCACTACACAAACTTACTCATTGCTCCAGATGATAATTTTCATCTACTTGGGTAAAAATAGCATCATATTTATTTTATTTTTCATACTGATTCTGTCTTGAACAACAATATGCCGGATTGTAACTGGAATCTGTAGGGGTCTTTACTCTTTTCTTAATTTATCTAGAACTACAAAAGTATTGTCAGAAGCAAACTTGAACTCACAAATACCTACTTCCACCTTTAGTTTTCCAAACACACAGTTTCTGGAGAGAAAACTGAAAAATGCAGTCACTCCTTGAGTAGACTCTGGTTTTTTGACTTTTACTATCTTCGCAACTCTTCAAATTGGCCTTACATTTCAAATAAATCTCTGGTTATTGTTGTGAGTATACCTTTATTGATGCAGACCACCAAATTCTAACCCTGACCCTAACCCTAATCAATGGTGACATATACTTGGGTTCTCAATATTCCAGCTCTTTGCTTTGCATTCCCGTGTTCAGCCATGTTTCTCAAAGAACTCTTACCAAGCCAGGACACCTTTACTGGGAGTTGAGACAACTTCAAACCATCAGAAAATTTTTAATATCATTAAACACCAAAATACAAGTAATTAAAATTTAAATCCTTTTTCTAGTAAGATAACTCTTGAGCACTGTACACAATTTTGTAGTTCCAAGGACTTTGAGACCTATACGTGCAGTCTTTTAACTCACTGAGCCATTGTCCATTGGATCTATAGGAACATGTATGAAAATGAACTCATTACTTTTTTAAAAGGGGAGATTTTTAACTTTTCTCTTTCTCTTATTGGCATTCCAGTTGCACCAGCTAGAATCTGTAAACAAAATTTTGTTATATTCTATCCTTTCCTGATTTGTTAAACCTGTTTGATCACTGTCTAGTTAATTAATACAAGGAATGATCATATGATGTCATTTCCCCCTCTCTTATTGCCAATATGTTAGCTCAGATGTTTATAATTTTCGGTTTAAGAAAACTTTATAATTATGCTCATATTATTTTTTGCTCTCTTCTAATTCATTTGACATGTTGTCACTTTACTCATTCATTTGACAATACTGAATCTAGATAATGCCTACTTGAGCCAGGCACAACGCTAGATCATGGGAGAAATACGAACCACGTTTCTGTCCTTAGGAATTCGAGCAATGAGAAAAGTAATTTTCTTTTAATGGACTCTACACTTGAAGAAGCGCTAGGTGCTGGGAGAGAGTGTATTAAGGGACAAGTAACCAAGTAACAGATGAACAGTGGTCAGGAAAGGCATTTCAGAGAAAGTGACATTTCCTCAAACTAAGAAGATTTTTAAATAAGCATTTCACACTACACAATTGAATTTTAAAGAGGATATTTTTCCAAGTATAGACAAATGAATACCTCTATGAAGACGTATCTTTATCTGTATAATTCAAGGAATCTTAATAGCAGTATTGTTTGAGACAGCTACAACTTAGATAAATGTTAATTATTAGTGTTTTATTAGTAGAGTAAAACTTACTGTGTATCTACGAAATAATGATCAAACAAATTAGGACAATATTCTTACTTTGAAAGGGGAATAAAAACTGTTTAAAGAAACCATTGACTAGAAATATTAGCCTCTGCTTTCCATTGCCTAGTCCAATTGCAGATTTTTCAGATTTGTTATTTACAATTAGGCCAGTTCAATCTTTGAAGCAATAACAAATATTCAAGCCCTGTTGACTACTACAAAAACTCTTCCCTACCATCAAGTGGGGTTTAGTGTTTTTTGTTTGTTTTCTCTTTTACTAGTCAGTATATGACATAAGCTCCAAGGCATCAATGTACAACACAGAATAGGTGATGTTTAAGGCATCTGACTAAAAATAAACTATAACAGATTTGAAACCTGAGAAGCCTGTTCCTAGCTATTTGACTTTAAGTGATCACCTCATATAGTTCCAGTAATCTTAGCTTCCCTAGCTGTAAAATATAGATATAGGTTTATGTATATCAGCAAATAATTATGAAGATGAAAATAGATAAGGTATCTAAAACACTTAACATATGTAAAACACTTAGTAGTGCTTAACTGACAAGCACTCAGTCAGTTTTCTGTGGCGACTCTTACTACTACAACCATTGTACTATTACTATTACCATTATTTCTTTTACTATAATTATCATTACTACCCTTATTTTTACTATCAATACTACTATTATGAGAATCATAATAAAAATAAATAGAGAATAAAAAATAGAGAATCAGTCCATCCAGTTGGCCCTTATTGTACTATTGTGGTATCCAAAGAGGGTTGACTCTACCCTAGAAAAAATATTTTGAAGTTAAGGGAAAGAAATAAAGGTTATTTTTGTATTTAATTTCTTTAACATTTTAAATTCTATTGGGTTGGTATGTTCTATAAGGTACACACCATATTAGCACAATACCGCATGTTTATTATGTCTGAAGAAATACGTTAAAAGGATACAAGCAAATAAGTAACACATTAAACCGTTTTGTTGTGGTTGTCGTTGTTGTTGTTTTTGAGTCAGAGTCTCACCCTGTCACTCAGGCTGGAGTGCAGTGGTGCCATCACAATTCACTGCACCATCAAACTCTCTGGGCCCAGATGATCCCCTGACCTCAGCCTCCCAAGTTAGTAGGACTACAGGTGTGCACCATCACACCTGCCAATTCTTCTATTTTTCATAGACACGGGGTCTTACCATGTTGCTCAGGGTGGTCTCAAACTCCTGGGTTCAAACAATCTGCCAACATTGACCTCGCAAAGTATTGAGATTACAGGCATGAGCCATTACATCTGGCCAACACATTTTAAGTATTATAATAAATTCTATGGAAGAGGCACAAATACAAAAACACTACCAAAAAAAGAAAAAAAAATCTCTAACATGGGTGCTGCATTTGAGAAATCTAGGAAATCCATGATCTATGGGGCGATTGGCACCATGAAGTTGATCCAAATGGACATGAAGATGACTAACTGGGCCAGGCAGATTCTATAAGGAATTTGAAATGGAAAAGATCGCAGTGGAATCAGTGTATTTGAAATGGGAGAAGAAGCTGAAAATACAAAGATGAATTTATGAAAAGCAGGAGCTATGACTATTAATTGAAGCTATAGGTAAAAATGATAAAAATACAGATAATGAAAGAGTAGAGTGTGCAGTGGTTGTTAGATGTCAACACAATAGAAATAGAGACAGAGAGTGGCTGAGTTACCACAAAGAAGAGTAATAAATTCTTGCTATTGAGGGCACATGGAGATAACCTGATCCCCAGAGTTTTGTGTATCCTTCAACTTTTAAATTACATTTTGGTCTCTGAAAGGCCTTGGCATATTGCAGGTCCTGGGATCCTGTGAGATTCCCTTGTCTTTACACCCACATATACTCTTTTCAGTGTACTCCTAATTATTTGCAGTATCTTGATTGATTTCTAAGTCTTTGTTTACTAGGTTCAAATCTCAAGCCACGTAAGTAAGTGTGCAAGAAATATAACTTTCATTAGTTTTAAATAACTCAACTTAATTAGTATTTGGTACCACAGTTCCACCTTATAGTAGAAACTAAATCTCAGTCAATTCTTTGTAATTTTTAACACTTTGGGGATTCCCACCATTGCTCCTGGAGCCCTATTCTGCAGGACTCAAATACTGACAGGACAGGGAATTGGGGTAGTTCACCTGCTGCCCGGCTATCTTCCTCCCACACCGGTGTTCATTACAGAAACAGGACAACCAGAAACGCCTTTGATTCTTGATATGCAAAGAATGTTGCTACATTATTCCTCACACACAGCAGCAAGAATGGAAGCCATGGAAAACTTAGTGGAGCTGTAACATTTGTTTCAGGATGCTCTGCTTTTCTCAGGATCAACCTCTGAAACAATTTAAACTTTGAGAACCTCTGGGAACCTCTCAGACCTATGTAGCCTGCCATCTTACAGTAGCTTTTCTGTACCCATGGAACTGGCCACTTCTCTGTGCCTTAGGCAGTCCTGATGTAAAAGGTACATTCTCTTTAAGACCCCAAAATTGACCTAAGAGTGTATTGTGTTTCTGACTCCACTCTGAAATTTGCTCCAAGATTTTCTTTGAGAATGAATTGAGTGCACATCTCATTCAGTGGACTCCACCTTTATTTATTAACATCTCCTGTATTTTCCTCAACTGTTAGACTTCCTAACATTTAATTATGAAAAATTTCTAACATATAGAAAAGTTGCAACAATTATACAATGAATACTCATATATCTGCCTCTGAATTTAGCATTAACACTACACTATATTAGTTTTATCTCCCCTCTATCCGACTACCCAATCCTATATCCATCCATCAATCACATTTTATTTGATGCTTTTCAAAATAAATTGTAGGCATCAGGATACGTATCTTTCTAAATACTTCAACATGCGTACCATTAATTGGAATTCAGTATTTACATCTTTCCTCATAAACTTAAATGAGATGTTTAAATATTAAGTATGCACTCACTAAATATTGATGAAAGCATGAATTTGTGTAAAGAAATCCTTATCGAGGCAATACAGCATTACTATAATCAAATAAATTTTCCTCATGGTCCATCCTAGTAAATTTCTGTCCCAATGGCAACTAGCATCATTCTTTTTTTTTAACCACAGATTAGTTTATCTGTTCTGAAACTGCCTATAAATGGAATTATATAGTATTTATCATTTTTTTGTAAGGCTTGTTTCACTGTCAGGAAGGTTTTGATATTCATCCATCTTGCACACACCTGCAGTTTGCTCCTTCTTATTGTTGAATAGTATCTCTTTCTATAAATGTGCTATAGTTTATGTATCCTACTAATAAACACCTGACTTATTACCAGGTTTTAACTATTGTGAATAAAACTGTTATGAACATTCTATTATGACTCTTCTTGTGAATATATGCTATTATTTCTCTTAGATAAATATCTGAGAGTAGCATTGTGGGTTTTCATGTATGTGCATGTTTAGTTACATAAAAAACTGCTAGAACACTTTTAAAAATAGTAGCATTACTTTGTACTCCCACAAAAAAAAAAAAATGAAAATATGGTGTAGTCTTTACATGTGAGTATTTTTAGGGGTAACATAGGTTAAGAATTGGAAAAATATTATATTTACTATACAGTCTTATTTCAGGCATGGCCTTAGCTATAGCTGAAACATTGCCTTTTCCATGGGAATAGATGGCAAAAGATCTTAATGAGGAAGGGTCGCAGAACACTGTAAGTACTGTTACTGAGCAAGCAGTGGGCTCACTGACTGATGCACATAGAAGCCAATACCACAGCACTGGATTTTGAGAAAAGAAAGGCTTTATTGTGAGTCGACTGGCAAGGAGAAAGAAGGTAACACTCAAATCTGTCTCTCTAAGCTGGGGCTAGGATAGGTTTTATAGGCAGAGGACAATGAGGTGTCATCTAATTGCATGTTGCATGAGACAATGCTAGGAGGTGTGATTTGACTGGATCAGGCCTTGGGGTAATATCAGGGCTCAATTTGATTTGATCATGGATTATTCACTTTTTTTTTTTTTTTTTTTGAGACAGAGTCTCATTCTGTCACTCAGGCTGGAGTCGCCCAGGCATGATCAGAGTTCACTGCAGCCTCAAATTACTGGTCTCAAGCAATCCTCCCACCCTAGCCTTCCAAGTAGCTGAGACTACAGGTGTGCACCACCAGACATGGATAATTTTTTAATTTTTAATGTATAAAGACAGAGTCTCACGATGTGGTGCAGGCTGGTCTTGAACTACTGGGCTCAAGCAATCATCCTATCTCAACGTCCCAGAGCTTTGGGATTATAGGCATGAGCCACCACACTTCTTAATTCAGTTCTCATTCCTTAGTCTGAGTACTTAGGTTCCCTTCCTGGTTGTATTAATGACTACATGGTCATTTTGCAGGTCTGTCTGTTATAAAGATGGTTACAATAAGAGAATTGATCTCACCTGTTCTGTTTCCAGTAATTACAAAACTGCCTTCTGATTATAGCTTAGTGTTTCTCAGATTTTCTAACTTATAAAGACTATTTCATGTTGTTTACATAGCATTCCTTTTTGTACTTTATTTCCCCACAGGAAATAATGAGCTTTATATACACTGGTGAATTATGCATGAGGTTACTTTATGTCAGTTCTTATGTAAGTTTCATAACTAGTAAGTATTGTTACTGGCTGTGTTTGAAACTATTTGGTTTTTACCTCTTCAACTATCTCATTTTGTTTTTAAGATGGGACTTACAATTTATTTATGGTTTCCCCCAGTGCCTAGCCCAGTGCTGAACAATTTATTTATGGCTTCCTCTGGTGCCTAGCCCAGTGCTAGATTATCATGGAAAGTCATCAATCCCTACCTCCCTAAATAAATATAGAGATAACTCCTAAATCTTGTTGTTTTACATATTAAATATTACTTAAAAGCAACATAAAATGATCATGGCAGCGAATTTAACAACCTTTTAGAATGCACATATATATTTGTGAACTCAACTATGCAACGGTAATATAAATACTCTAATAATCCTTTTTATGTAGTCTATGTCCCTGTAATTCTGCTAAAATGAGAATTGATAGTGACAGTTTAGTCGCTGATTTGATCTTATTCTAAGTGGTTTTCAAATACAATTGGATCACAGAATACTTTCTTTCCTATTTATATCTAAATAATGTTATTCAACTGGTTGGTTAATTTGCTCCCTGTCCACGTTCATTCACTTTATTCAGTCAGCAGAAATTTACTGAAGAGCTGATTGACATGTGACAATCACAGAGTTAAATTCAGGGTTTATTACAATTTAAAAAAATTACTCTCTGAACATGCCTGCAATCTAAGAAGAAAAGAAAGGCTGGACACATTTAGAAGGAAAATGTTATTGCATTTAAAATATATACGTTTAGATTCTATTGTGACCAAGCAAAAAGAGAAGAAATTATTAGTTTTAATAAAAAAAGAAAAGGGGATATGTGGTAAAACCAAACTAGAGGCAGAGTTAAACCAGAGATGATACACTGTAGGGGCATACAGGTAAAAATTCCACTTGGACCTTATTTTCTTGTTAATAGTGCAAACTTATATGGTTTTTAATCTACGGTGCCTTTCTGATGTCCTCCCTTTTTCTATTCTGGTCACATGGTTTTATTTGCTCTGATGCTAAGGAGTAATTTGGATTATTATTTAGTTATTGTCACAAGGAGAATCCCATCAGTAATTTCATCAGACTAAATTGCTCTGATTTGTGACTTTTCTCTAATATTTAGGTAAGATAAAACGGTGAAATAGCAACCCTCTCAAGATGTCTACATCCGAATCCCTGAAACCTGTGAATACGTTAGTTTACGTTGCAAAGGGGAATAAAAGTTGTAGGTGAAATTAACATTGTTAATCAGTTGACTTTATATTGAAGAGAGTACTCTGGATTACTCAGGTGAATCCAAAGTAATTAAAGAGTCTTCAAGAGTAGAAAAAGAAATCAGAAGAAAGTTAGAGAGACGGTAGCATGAGAAGGACTCTGCCCAATGTTGCCAGCATTGAAGATGGAGGAAGAAACCATGAGCCAAGAAAAGCAACCAGCCTCTAGAAGCCAGAATAAACAAGAAAATGAATTCTCCTCTAGAGCCTCCGGAAAGGAATGCAGGCTTCCTTGAACCATAATTTTAGGCCAGTGAAGCCCAGATTTATGATTTACATAATTGTAACATAATATATGCATTTTGTTTTAAGCCTCTAAATGTGAAATAATTTGTTATAGCAGGCATCAAAACTAGTACAGCTATCTTCAACAACCTTCTCTTATTTGGGTCTTGAAGTATATTTTTGTTAACTTACCTTGACTCCCAACTTATGTAAAAATTTTAGGCCTAGCTGGTTAAGAATTCTAGCTTTGCTTTAATCAACAAATATGTCTGGGGCATGTGCTATGATCCAGAAACCGAGCTGGTCACTAGGAACACAGTGATGAAGAACTAATGGTTCCTTGTTTCACAGAGTTCAAAATTTGATGAGGGAATAGAATATAAAGCAAAGCGACAACTTTCTGAAACACTAAGTGCAACCGAAGAAAAGGCCCATGTGCCATAGACAATTAAAACCAGAGAATCTGAGCTGGTTTGAGAGGAATTAAAGATTTCAATGAAAAAAAGCACGTTGAATTAGTGACCTTATTAAGGGTACATAGAAAGTATTCATAAGTAGTGGCTAAGTTACAGAATTCTAGGGATCAAGAACAGCTGTGTCTATTCCCTCATGTGGGAAAGAGGGCACATATTTCAGTACAGAGATGTGAAAGGAGCTGTGTTCCCTAACATAACTCCTTGATGAGACTTCACTAGGATTCTCCACTAACCAGGGTTTTTTCCACAGTCTGATCAGCATGCCTCTTTCCCCTCTCAGAGCCCCATATCCATAGTTAATCTACTTTTCAAGGCCTGTATTAAAAAAGCCCCCTCATCTCTCACAGCTGGAAACAATCTTTTGCCTACGTTTTTAGCACTTTATCTGTTTGTCTTCAATGGCATTTATCACTCTTTCCTTTGTGGTACAGTTATTTTTGAGCATTTCTTACTTTCCAGACTAGATTATAGATTTTTAGCTTTTCAAGTGTTCTTGGAAAGTGTAAAAGGGCAGAAAGCAGCATATGGTGTGATAGCACTAGGTGTGATACAGAGATTGAGTCTGAGAAAAAGTCGGGAAGCTGAAAAACATGAACATGCTGAGAAAGGATTAGGAGCTGAATGGAGGCACTGGTAGCAATTTAGCCTTTTCAATTTCTCACAAGCCCTGTAGCCACATATGGGTAATCATTTCTCAGTTAAACAATTGTTATGACTCTTATTTCAAGTTCTCTGCCATTTCCTTCAATCTGGTGATAAACCACAATGATCTATTTAAGTAAAATGCATCTAAAGGATCCTCAAATCTTCTGCCACCAAGTTGGCACATTCTAATCACAAGCATATACCTAATGTGAGAACATTTGAAAGAAAAGTAGAAATCATAGAATTATCTGAGTTGTCTCTACTTAGCACGGAATATCTTAATATTTGAAAACACTCCCATATTGCATGCAGATATTTTAGTGATGGGCAAATTCCAAAGTCATAATTTTAAAACTCTTCTGTAAGATATTATACAATATCTCACTGTATATGTCAGGATGTGGAAGGCTATGTTGTAATGAAACTCAAATATATTAATGTCTTAAAGCAACAACAACAAGAAAAGATTTCTCACTCTTACTACACAGCACTCAAAGGTCACTTGGGGTCTACTCCTTGAAGTCCCCATCTAGGGACCAGGAACTGAAGCTCCACCAGCTAGAACAATAATATTTTTTATGGCTATGGAAAAAGAAAGCAGGAAGAATTTATTTGACAGCATTTCTTAGCTGCATTTTATTGACCTAAACATCTCATATGATTAGATCTCTCTTATATCAAAGAAGTGGGGAAAATCTGGATGCAGTGGCTCATACCTGTAATCCCAACATTTTGGGAGGCCGAGGTGGGTGGATCATGAGGTCAGGAGTTTAAGACCAGCCTGGCCGTCATGGTGAAACCCCGTCTCTACTAAAAATATAAAAATTAGCTGGGAGTGGTGGCATGCACCTGCGATCCCAGGTATTCAGGAGGCTGAGGCAGGAGAATTGCTTGAACCCAGGAGGCGGAGGTTGCAGTGAGCTGAGATCGCACCATTGCACTCCAGCCTGAGCGACATAGCAAGACTCTGTTACCCGCTAAAATAAATAAATAAGTAAAAGAAGTGGGGAAATGCAATCCTCTCATAGTCTCAGAAGAAGAGGTTTTAGCAGAAATATTGGTGAGTAGCTGCAACATTTACTCTGTTTATTTACCTATACCCAATACTTAAAGTAATATTTTAAGTAAATATATTAAGATCCAAAGAAATAAAACAGTATAAGAAAAATCTCATTGACCACCCATGGAAGTGACTGTTACACAAGTAACTTCTACTGAAAATTGTTAATTAAAGGTGAATATTAACCACATTTAACAGTTCAATGAGAACTATATTGTGGAATAAAAAAGGCCAGAGTTGATAAAGGAAGACTAATACCAACTAACAATTATAGAAGAAATATCATTAAGCAATTGAGAGTTTGCAACCCAAACAAAATGATTGACTGAAGCAAGGAAGGTCAACGGGTGCTAAAATCAGCAGAGGAAAAGTTAGTATGACTAATCTTATTACAAACAGAAAAAAAAAAAGATTATGAGTCTTCATTAAACAGTGTCACCCGTGAGTTATTCTAGACAAATTTATTTAGCCTGTGTCTGATAACTTTTTATTTTCTGTTTATATGACATTCAGATAATAGAGGTAAGAGTTAAAGGAAAATGAAATATGTGATAAATCTATTCAGATAACTTCAAAATATGAGATATTCTACAGGATAACTAACCCAGCCTCCACAAATACATGTCATACAAAAACAAGTTAGGAGAAGGTGAATTATTCTAGATGTAAAGAGCTCTAGGAGATATAGTATTTAAATGCAATTTGTAGTCTTTAATTGAATTCTTTAAACCAATTTTGACCAATTAAGGAAAATTTAATATACTAGATGCCATTAAGAAATTGTTGCTAATTTTTAGGTATGATATTGCTTTAAGTGCATGTAGTGAAAATGGAGCAAGCTTGTTTTCTAGAGATACATACTAAGATATTTAGGGACAAAATGCAAAAGAGTATTTAATATATTTAAAAATATTTCAGCCAAAATTTAGCAAATATGGCAAAATGTTAGTAATTTTTCACTCAAGGAGGGGTGGTTTTGGGGGGCATTTGACTAGGAAGATTGAAAGACTATCCAGGCCTGAATTTTGCTTTCACGTTACTGATTTACACCTGACTGTAGAAGTAGGCAGTCAGCCCAACTCAAAGACATGAACCAAGAGAAAACCAAACACCGCATGTTCTCACTTATAAGTGGGAGTTGAACAATGAGAACACATGGACACAGGGAGGGGAACATCACATACTGGGGCCTGTCAGGGGGTGGTGGGGCAAGGCGAGGGAGAGTATTAGGACAAATACCTAATGCACGTGGGACTTAAAACCTAGATGACTTGATAGGTGCAACAAACCACCGCAGTATATGTATACCTGTGTAACAAACCTGCATGTTCTACACATAAATTACAGAACTTAAAGAAAAAAGAAAAAAAGAGTAAGAGCAAAAGGGGCTTGAAGATACAGTTACCTGAGGAAAGGTAAGTGAATTCTGGAATGTGAAAAACACTCTGAATTGGTAAGGATCTAACTCATGGTTCAAATTGAGATCTGTCTCCAATGACTACATTCTTCCAACCACACAACACCATGGGTTTGACCATTTCTTCTGAGTCCTTCTGTATCCCTTTTGTCAATAGAGATCATTACTTATTTGACTTGTCTTTTGCCACACCTGCATCTATTTCCTCCATAAGATTATATGTGAGTGGAAATGGAGCCTTACTCATCTTTGTGTACTTAGCATCTAGCATGTGAGTACCAGACAGTGATCCAGTGATGTATTTTCAAGTGAATTAGTTGGTCCTGGCACTCAATGAATACTTGTTAGATTAAGAGTAAATAAACAAGGTAATTCAAATGAATGATATTTAAATAGCTGTTATGGTGAGTATCCTTTGTAATAATTCATATGCTCTTCTAAAAATGTTTGAGTTTCTTGAGAAATTCAGCGACATTTACTACAGTCAAAAATGGAATTGAATAATATTTAGTGAAAGCTACAAGATATTCCTGTGGGTCATTTAAACACATTCGTCAATTTACAACTTGATGAACTTCGTTTGCTTGACACTTTTAACACTTGTAATCACATATTGGCTTTTCTTTAAAACTGGAATTAATGGTCTGTGATATATTCAGTTTTTATGAAATTGTCTAAAAATGCAGTTTTCTTAATTTTATGTGTTTTGGAGTATAAGCAAAGCACTATAATGAGTAATTATTCCCATGAGAAAAGTATAACTGCGCTTATCTGCATATCAAAATAGTCTCTTGTTTACTTCTTTCCACCAATCCTATATCAGTTATATTAATTCATGAATTCTGTCATACCAAAATAACTATGATTTTGAATATATTCTAAGACATACTTTTGCATACTCTAAAATATGACCTGAGGTTTTTAAGTAAGTATGTCTATCTATGACCACATCAGATGTTATCTGAAAGCATCAGATAAGCTGGCCTAAATTGGATAAAATCTGTATTGTTAGAAATAAATGCCCTCTCTAAGCAAGCTGCTTAGTCCCTTTTCTACCTCACCCAGTGCTCTAAATAAAGCATTGCTTATACTCGATGTCAGAAACAATCTAATTCAAAGCTCACAAAAACCTTGAGGGAGAAGCACCTATTATGCCATTTTACAGATATAAAAACTGAAATATCTTCTCTCAGAGGCACTCAGCTGGCTGTTGGCAGGTGGGTGATCACCTTCATGCTCAGCCTCTATAAGCCTGGACTTTCCTAAAAGCCCAGCCAACACTCATTGCCTCTGCAAGTGACCACCATGGTTTGGTGGGAGAGTCCTTGGAAGAGCCAACCAGGAATCTGGGGGAAAGACAGTGACACTGGGTGAATGGGGAGGGCTTCTCAGGTCACCTGCAGATCCTTATCAGATGCAGCAGGAGACAGGCCCCACAAGAGAAGTGCAGAGCTGAAGAACCCTCAACACTCACCACTTGTAAGCACAGGTGGGACACTTTCTAGAGTCTACAGATATTCTTGCACTTTACAGTGAATGTGGGTGTGGATAAGCAGGTGAGGTGAACATATTGCAAGTCTCACTATTCTGTTTTTACTTGCCTTTCTGACTGAATAGGCTGATGAGGCTTAGGTTAAATTAGCTTATTTAACCAGTTAAATTGGTTTATTTATATCTAGGTATGCTCTATGTTACTCAATTAAAAGGATATCTAAATTTCTGTTCTAGCCAATGAATTTTAATTCATTCATCTCTAGAATCCTCCTGAAACAAGAATCTCACAGACTTGTTTTTTTTTTTTTTTTTTTTTTTGTAAATAGAAACAGGGTATTGCTTGTGGCTTGCCCAGGCTAATCTCTAACTCCTGGGGCCAAGAGATCCTTCTTTCTCTGTCTCCCAAAGTGCTGGGATTACAGGTGTGAGCCATTGCACCCTGCCACAGACTTCTTTATTGATGTTGATAGAATGGAAAGGCTGTCCGGGAGAAATGAACAGAAGAAAGCAGGAAACTACACATAAAAGAAGGAGTTAAAATAGAATATCAAGAAAACAAAAATAGTCTTGGCATTAAGTATTTTCCATACTACACTAGGTAATTTAACTTTATCCAAACGTTCTAAAAATCGTATGTGATTTTATCCAATCCAGGAACAAATCCTAATTTTCATTTTCTTTGGACTGCAAATTAATTACCTCATATCTATCTGTCAAATCACTCTCTGCTTTGCCTTAAAAGCCTACATTTATGTGATATGTATAGGTGACAAGTGAATTAAATGATAAATTTTCTCCTTAGTTATATAAAATAAACACATATATCCCTGTAATAGAAGAGCTTACCTTTATTTTTATGAGTAGCCCTAAGTCTAGATGTGGGTGTCTAGATTTTAGCCCTGCTAACACAAAACAAATACTTATTAATAACTAAGTCTTCCACATTAATATACAATGCTGTATCTTATTTCAGTAGGATTGTAATTTCTGTTAGTCATTTTATGCAAACTTACTGAGCAAGAAAGTATAAGCATTTTCATTTTATGTGATAAATATTTTAATGATTATTTATAAGATTATTATTATATACTCTGTATAAAAGACAATATTTGTTAATTTTCCTGTAATGGAGTTTGAAGGTATAAGGAACAAAAATTATGCCAAGATTAACTCTTCAAAATGTATAGAATAAAAGGAAAATGGCATAAAAATCCTGTGGGATATGTGTTATGTCAGTAGTCAGTAACATTTATGTTGGTGAAAGGAGGCTTAAATATATACTACATTCAGAGTTACATCTGATATAACATTAGGGCAAAGGCAATTTTTATTTTGCTCAATGAAACCCTTAAATGCCTCAGTATATATGGCTCAACCAAATATTTTGTTTGTTTCACAAATGCCCAAAATGCTTTACAATTAAGGTCTGCAATAACCTTCTGTCCCTCTATTCAAGTCAAACTATTTGACCAAACAAGATACCATGTGTGAACAGGTTGATTACTTCTCTTTTGATAAATCATCATAAATATGAAAAGCAACTGTAAATATTGATGTAAAAACAAAAATTTTAATTACATCTAAGGTATAAATAAAAGCTCAACAACAGCTTAAAAATTGTTACATAATTTCTGCAGGTAAATTAGAGAAATCTTATCAGTTCTATGAAACTTATAAAATTATCAGTGCATTGTATAATAAACAAATGGAATTTAATTTACCAAATTAAGAAAAATGTAAATAATCAACTAATTATATAAAAGATAAATAAAACAAAAACTTCTTTGAATCAGCCATCTCCAGTAAAGATTTTGTAAAAATGCTGTCAGGCATTTGTTTTCATATTAAATAATTATTATTCAGCAACTTAATAACATAATGTGCAAGTATTTTAAGAACACAAATTGTTTCAAAAAATTTTACAGTTTCCTCATTCAGCAGTACATATAAAGTCACACATAAACTTCAAAGTAATAAAAATATTTCTTAAAAAAGAAAAATTTCCTAAATGAGACATTTATTTTAACTTAGATGAGTCTTCCTAGGAATTAGACCAGGTTAGAAAATCATTTCTATATTTGGTGTTTTTGTAATATATTTTATTTAGAAGTTGGAATCTTTATTTGGATGTAATGAGTATTGTAGAGTTGGGAAAGGAGTGGAATACTGGAAATAAAACTGCTCAAAATTGCCTACTTATCCCAAATTTTTAAATGTAATACCATTTCCTGTAATCACTCCATTATCCATCGATTCCATCAATATTTATTGGAAATCTGCAATATTCCAGGCATTATTTATGTGCTGAAAAATAGAAAGAAACAAATTCCTGTCCTCATGCAACTTGCATTATAGTAGGGAAGATAGACAAGAAATCAATATATAATATGATGTTACATGCTCTTTAGAAGAATAAAGCAAGTAAAGAAAGAATGATGTAATAGTGGAGGTTATTTAAGCTTAAGTGGCTAGTTAGGCCTTTTCAGGAGATTACATTTAGCAGAAAAATGAATTAAATGAGAATGTACCACGTATAGACTTCGAATAAGAGGAAGAAGTTCAAGAGATCTATGGCAAAACATGGTGTCTGTGTTTAATAATGACATATTATTGGAAAATTCTAAGAGGATGAATATTGTGTTGTCACCACAAAAATGATAACTATGCCAGTTAATGCGTATGTTAATTAGTAGATTTAGTCATTCCATAAAGTACATATTTCAAAACATCATGATATACACTGTAAATACATGCAATGTTATTTGTCAATTAAGAAATTAAAACAGACTTTACAAAAAGACTTTGGAGTCTAACATTTCTATCAAAGGAAAGAGCAAGTACAGAAAAGCTGAGTCAGGAAGGAGTCTGGCTAATTTGAAGAAGAGCAAAGAAACCAAAATGGCAAGAATGTGATGAATGAGGACAGAGGAAGAGAGGGCAGGGCCAGATTATGTAGTAGTTAGCAGGCCAGGGTAATGTTTGGATTTTATTCTGGTTAAGATGGGAACTACCACAGAGCATTGAAGATGGTAGTGACATAATCTGATCTGCATCTATAAAAAAAACCTCTCTGGTTATATATTACATAGAATTTACATAAAATTTGCACTAGGAAGATATGAATGGAATCAGGGAATCCTAAAAAGACAACAGATAATTGTCTATGGGAAAGAGGTACTGGTGAGAATTAGTGTGGGACTAGAGGGATATTGAGAAAGGCTTAAATTTAGGATGTATTCAAAGACGAAAAAGTGTTGGATGATTTAGGGTGAAAAGAAGAGAAGGTAAAGATAACACCTGTGATTTGGGGACTGAGCAGAGTTTAAACATTGCTGCCATTTTCTGAATTTGGAAGAAGCCAGGAGAAGAAAATTAGCAGTAGAAACAAGAATTCTGTTTTGGACATGTTAAGTAGAAAACAGTAGTCCAAAACGAGGTGTTAAATAGGCTATGGGATAATGTGTCTGGTCAAATATGGCCAGAACTAGAGGTAGAAATTTTGGTAATCAGCACATGTGCGGTATTTCTGTGTAATCCCTTTATAAGACTAATTTACATTTCCTTCACATTTGTTTTTGGGCTTTCAGTATTTCTTTATATCTGTATGTCTTGCAGGATCAGATAAGATACCTTCTTTCCACCAACTCGAATCCTGCATTACTCCTGGCAATTTGAATACTCTGAGCCCTCTGCTTCGTAAGTCTATATTCCTATCCTTTCTTCTGAAGGAGATAATTTGAATACAACTAAAGTAAAACAGATATAATAACAGTAAGTTGAGAGGTATTTGAGAAACAGTTGAATAGTTTATTGCTTAATTAATAGAAAACATTCCAAACCAAGAAATGCTAACCCTTCGCTTTTCATTTTAGATATGTCAATGTAAAATATAGCTAATTTTTCTATTGTTTAAGTTATTCACAACTTGTAAATTCACATTTGGAAACTATATTAAGTCATTTGTATTTAAGAATGTTCTTTGTCAGAGTTAATTATCCCTGTTCTTTCTAAAAACTCCTCTGTGACCATTGAACATATTGATAAATTGATGCCTACACGCAGGGAGCCAAACTTGAGTCATGAACAGAATAAAATATTTGTTTATTAAAGAATTAGTCTTCAACTCCTTAATTCAGTTATACTCATTATAAATAAATGTAATAGAAAGTTCAGTGAATATTGTATCATCTGATATCACGAAAGTTCACATCATTTTCATTAGGAGCAGATAAGAGACTATATACAGTAGTGCATAAAAACAACTGCTTGTTTGTGGCACTTACTATGTGAAAGTTCATATTTACTTTACTTATTCAAAAGTCAACAAATGTTTCTTGAATACCTACCGTGGCTTGAACATTGCTTTGGGATGTGGGCATACATCAGATTTCAAATCAATTCATTTTTTCACATTGGGACACACTCAGCTAATGTGTATGTTACCATATTTTACAAAATACTGAGTAACAAACCATTCTAAAACTCCATAGCTTAAAACAATAAACATTTTTAAGATCATAGGTTTGCAAACCAGTTGTGAATATGATAATGTGGGTTGGTCTTTTGGGTGTCTCTGATTCATGTTATGGATCTACAGGACATGAGTCTTGTGTGATTTGGGCTCAGGTCTTTCCATGTGTTTTTGTTTTTGTTCCCAAACTGAAGAGGTATCAGTACCCCAGGGCCGTGTTCTCATTTTGAGTATAAAACACAAGTATCATCCTTCTTAAGTCGTGTCTACCACATTCCACTGGCCAAAGCAAACCTGAGGATGAGTCTAAAATCAACCCGAAGCCACAGCAAGAATGTGGATATATTACAGGAAAGAGAAGATTTGGGGAAGAGAAATTAATCCTATCAAAGTAGTAGATACAAATATTACTATTTTAAGATAACGTACGGAGAAATTATTGGCTTTTCCAAGGTCACACAGCTAAAAGGTGGCATAGTAGAAATTTAGGATTATCTGATTCCAGAGACTGTGATTGCAACCATTGAACTGTACTGCCTAATAATTTGTTACATTTTTGACTACTTATCTCTAGAAAGACATTTGTTATTAAATCTATCATTAAATTAATTGCTAAAATATTTGTGTTATATTTTAATCATAAATTTCTTCCAGTAAATTGACTCTCTCTATATATAAATATACACATATTTGTACATATGTGTATACATACACACATGCACATATCCGTAAATATATGTATACACACATATACATATATGCATGCATACATGTACATGTATGCATATATGTATATATATACTTATATATAAATGCAGGAACAGAAAACACATATATATACATGCATAAGTTCCTACATATATATACACACATATATGTGCATATATATAAAATATAATATTATAGCATGTAAGATGATTATTAACTAAAAACAAGTAGGTCTAACATAATGGAAAGAATACAAGTTTGAAATAAAAATAAAAGATGTATTTACATCCTATTGCACAGCCATATGACCTTCATCAACTTATACCTCTTAATCTTGGTCTTACTTATTATTAACTGAAGTAGTTTTACTTATCTAAAATGTTTGTTTTTGAGACTAAACGGAAAATGGATTCAATGTTCTAGGTTCATAGTTCACAGTCTGTTATTCATAGTTTCTACCCCATCCCTGATTCAAGGTAGTAAATTAGCTTGGTCTGTTAGACACATCTGATGGAGCAACATTATTAATAGCTTAGTGAAAATACCTTATATGGCAAATATTACACCTGTGATATCAACAAATGGTTCTTATAGATCCAAGATAATTTTATGTCTTAAAGATTTAGTTTCCATTTTGTATTTAATGGAATTGTTCAAATTATGAAGATGTTGTGTTTGTATTTTCCCCACAAACACATCTACAAATGTTATGACATGTTGTCTAGTTTTGGAACTTAGACAATAAGCTCCCCGTACTGATGGACAGAAAGTTAGAAATTCATTGGTGGAGAGAAGAAATTTAGTTTGTTTTAAAAATTTCATTTACAGATTTATCTTTTTTTCTGTAATTTCATTACAGATTTATTTTCATTTACAGAGATATCTTGAATTATTTAATCTTAAATTATCAGAATTTTACAGTTTTTAAAGAATGTTTTCTTAAAACTTTTATTTTAGGTTCAGGTCTACATGTGCATGTTGTTATATAGGTAAACTTGTGTCACAAGTATTTCTTGTACAGATTATTCTGTCACCCAGGTACTAGGACTAGAATTAGATACATATTTTTTCTGATCCTTTCCTTGCTCCCACCCTCCACCCTCAAGTAGGCGCCAGTGTCTGTTTTTCCCCTTTCTGTCCATGTGTTCTCATCATTTAGCTCCCACTTACAAGACAGGACATGCAGTATTTGGTCTTCTGTCTTGCGTTGGTTTGCTAAAGATAATAGCCACCAGCTCCCCTCATGTTCCTGCAAAGGACATACTCTCATTCTTTTTTACGGCTTCATAGTGTTCCATGCTGTATGTGTACTACATATTCTTTATGCAATCTACCATTAATGGACATTTAGGTTGATTCCATTTCTTTGCTCTAATGAATAGTGCTGTAATGAATACACACATGCAAGTGTCTTTATGATAGAACAATTTATATTCTTTTGGGTATATTATGAGTAATGGGATTGCTAGGTCAAAAGGTAATTCTTTTTTTGTCTTTGAGACATCATCACACTTCTTTCCATAGGGCTGAACTAAATTACACTCTCACCAACAGCTGATAAGCATTCACTTTTCTCCACAACCTTGCTAGCATGTTATTTTTCATGTTTTAATAATGGCCGTTGTCTCTCCAGGTCTACTCGCAACCCATCTACATTCTTCCTTATGCCTCAGGATGCAAATGTTGAACCATCCTTGCAACACGGGGATAAATCCCACTTGATCATGGTAATTTATCCTTAATGTGTTGTTGAACTTTCTTTGGTAATAGTATTTTGTTGAGGATTTTTCCATCAATGTTTCTCAGGGATACTGCCCTATAGTTTCCTTTTCTTGTGTATTTGTCTGGCACTAGTGTCAGAGTGGGCTGGACTCATAAAATGAGTTCAAAAGTATTCCCTCCTATTTAACTTTTTGAATGAGCTTGAGAAGGATTGGCATTAATTATTTAAATTTTTGGTGGAATTTACCAGTGAAGCCATTTGGTCCTGGGCTGTATTTTTTTGAGAGTTTTTTTTTTTTTTTTTTAAATAAATTACTAATGTAATCTTGTAATTCAACATCTACTCACAAAAGAATGAAATTTGATCCTATTCTTACATCATGCACAAAAATCAACTCTAAATGGATTAAAAACTTAAACCTAAGACCTGAAAATGTAAAACTCAGAAGAAAGCACATAGAGAATTCTTCTTGATATTAGTCTTTGGAATGATTTCTTGTATATTACACCAAAAGAACAGGCAACAAGAGCAAAAATAGACAAATAAATTATATCAAAGTAGAATTATTCTGCACAGCAAAGGAAACAATAGACTATAAAGGCAACTTATGGAATAGAAGAAAATATTTGTGAACCATATGTTTGATAAGGGGTTAATATCTAAGATGTATAAGGAACTCCTAGAACTCAAGAGCAAAAATACAAATATTCTGATTTAAAAAATGAACTAAGGAGTTGAATAGACATTATTTCCAAAGAAGACATATAAATGGCCAACACGTATAAGAACAGTGCTTAACATCACTAAGCTGAGGGCAATACAAATATAGATCATAATGAGACATTATTTCACACCTGTTTGCATGTCTATTATCAATAAAAAGATAGATATTGGTAAGCTTATGGAGAAACTGAAACCTTTGTATTCTGTTGGTGGGAATCTGAAATGATACAACCAATATAGAAAACAGTGTGGAGTTTCCTTCAAAAATGAATAATGAAACTAGCATAGGATCCAACAATCTCACTTCTGAGTATTTGTCTGAAAGAAGCGAAATTAGGATCTTGAAGAGATATCTGTACTTCCATGTTTATTGAAGCATTATTCACAGTAGACAAGATATGAAAACAATTTAAATGTCTACCAACTGATGAATGGTTAAAGAAAATTTGTTATATACATGCAATGGAATATTGTTCAGCCTTAAAAAGGAGCAAAATCCTGCCATATGCAACAATGTGGCAGAATCTAGAGGATATTATGCAAATTTAAACAATTATATAACAAGACAAATACTGCACGATTCCACTTACATTAGGTATCTAAAATAGGGAGTAGAGCAGTGGTTGTGAGGGGATGTGGGAAGAGGGAAATGAGTAGTTTTTATTCAGTGGGTATAATTCAAGTTATGCAAATTGAATCATTTCTAGAGATCTGCTATCAACATGCCTATGTTAAGCAATACTGTATTGTGCACTTAATTTTTTTTTCTTTTTTTGACAGAGTCTTGCTCTGTCACCCAGGCTGGAGTGCAGTGACATGATCTGGGTTCACTGCAACCTCCACCTCCCGGGCTCAAGCGATTCGCCTGCCTCAGCCTCCCAAGTAACTGGGACTACAGGTGTGCACCACCAGGCCCTGCTAATTTTTGTATTTTTATTAGACATGGGGTTTCACCATGTTGGCCAGGCTTGTCTTGAACTCCTGACCTCAAGTCATTCTCCCGCCTCGGCCTCCCAAAGTGCTGGGATTACAGGGATGAGCCACAGCCTTGGCTGCTTACACTTTTTGTTTTTTGAGATGGTGTCTCACTCTGTCACCCAGGCTGGAGTGCAGTGGCACGATCTGGGCTCACTACAACCTCCACGTCCCGGGTTCAAACAATTCTCCTGCCTCAGCCTCCCAAGTAGCTGGGATTACAGGCGCGCGCTACTGCGCCTGGCTATTTTTTTGTATCTTTAGTAGACAGGAGGTTTCACCATGTTGGCCTGGCTGACCTCGAACTCCTGACCTCAGGTGATCCACCGTCCTCAGCCTCCCAAAGTTCTGGGATTACAGGCATGAGCCACCACGCCCAGCCACATTTTTTTAAGTGAGTAGATCTTTTGTTAAGTGTTTTTATTCTCTCCCACCACACACACACAAAGGCACATGAGGAAACTTTTGGAGATGATAGATATATCTATTACTTTGCTTGTGGTGATTGTTTTATGGTGTAAGCATACAACAGAACACATCCATGTGTATTAAATATATGCAATTTTGTGTATATTAATTATAGTTCAATAAAGCTGTTAAGACAAAAGGAGTACTATTACAAATGATAGCAAATATTAATAGTAAATAATCAGAGGTAGTCCTTTAAAATCAGATACATACAAACTGGCCTGCCACTGTTATTTGTACTTGAGAGTGCTAAGGGAATGAGTTATACAGCAGGCTGCTAGGAGGAATCCTGGCTCTGTTATGATTAGCTGCAAAACATTGAGCCAGTTACTCATCTTCTTTCCACCTCATTTTTCTCACCTGAAAGAAAGGAAATAATTATACTGTCTACCTCATCTGGCATGCTGTCAGTTTTAAATAAATTATCACATGTACTTTGAATGGAAACTTACACATAATATATTAATAAATGTTATCCTTCATTATTATCTTTCTTTGTATTCAGCATTGTTTTGGAAGTTCTGCTCAGTTCAATAAGAAACAAAAATTAAAGAAATAGGTATTGGAAAAAAAAACTGTGTCATTATGATAGAAAATTCAAGGGCATCTGTAGAAAATTGTAATTTACCAGAAAAACTCACATTCACCATAACATCATAGATAGTGCATACTTTTGCATACATAATTTGTTATATGTATTCCTAGATACTGTATCTAAGAATGTGGCAGAGCCTCCTAGAAGACATTATGCAAATTGAAATCATTCTTTAACAAGACAAATAGAGCATAATCCCAATTATATTAGGTATCAGAAATTGGGAGTAGAATGGTGGTTACTAGGAAATATGAGGAGAAAAAATGAGGAGTTTTTATTCGATGTGTATAAAATACATACAGTATCTAGAAATACATATAACAAATTATGTTCCAAACATTTTAAATATTATGAAATTCAACAGAAAGAGATAAATGAAAACTAGATATTTGTAGTGATGTATCACGTTTATGGATATGACGACTTAATTTGTTGAGTCATTCCCCTCTTTTAAAATAATTTACTATAATTAAAATTAAAAGTATCTATGTGTGTGCTTGCATGTATGTAACTTAAAAAGCTGGTTTGGACATGTATATATAAATGGTACAAAGTCAAAAAGAACTAAGGCAATTTTGAGGTAGAAGAATGTGAACGTTTACCAGATATCAGGATATGTAATACTTCTGCATTTTTAAAATAGAGAAGTTTTTATACAAGATTAAACAAACCAATCAATGAAAGAGAACTGAGAACTGAAGCAGTCACACATAAATATGTCATTGACATATACAAATCATTTGGGAGGAGGAAAGAATGAAATAATTAGCTATCTTCCTAGAAGTACAATAAATCTAGTGTTCCACTTCATGCTATACACAAAGACAAATTCCAGATTGAGAATTACTTCAAATTCCAGATTGAGAATACAAGAAGTACTTCTGTGAAATAGTCTTTTACTAAACATAGAATACATTAATTGCAAAAGAAATTAGTCCTATTTAAAGTTAAAACTTGTGTATCACAAAGACACCAGTAATAATATGTACCAAAAACACACATATACACAAAGCAACAACAAAAAAATGAAAACAAGTTATAGATTGGTAGAATATTTGCATATTGATATTTGTAGTACATTTTTGAAGGAAAATGAAATCAGAACCCTAGTAATCAATAAGAAAAAGCTACATGGCCCATTTCAAAAATCGCAATGGTATGAACAGACAATCCACAGAAGAGGAAATAGCAATAGCAAAAAATAAATGTGGCAGTCTTGTGAATACGCATAAAGTTGAATATATATAATGACCCAGCATTTCACTTTCAACAGATTGACACAATTTGACAGTATTAATAATAAATGCTGGTGAGGTTGAAGGGAAGTAGAAATGTAAATTCAGTACTTCAGCATTGCCAGTTCGTCAAGTGGCTTCTTCCTAAGAGATGACATTTCAAGAATTCCTCAGGCTATACCAACTACCCATCTACGTAGTTGTGTTAGTTTATTTGTGACACTATAACCAAATACCTCAGAGAGGATAATGTATACACAATACAAATTATTTTTCATGGTTTTGGAGGCTGAGAAGTTCAAAATCAAGGTGCCAACAGAATTGGCAGAGGACTGCTCTCTGCTTTCCAAGATGGCACCTCGTTGCTTCATCCTCCAGAGGAAAGGGACGCTGTGTCGCCACGTGATAGAAGAGACAAAAGGGCAAGAGAGCTTTCTTCAATCTTCAATTCTCCTGTAAGGATAGTAATTCCAAAGTTCACACCTTTTAATACAGTTGCGCTGGAATGGATTTTCAAACAAATTTTGGAGGATAGATCATTATTCAAACCATAGGAGTAGTTTCACAGCTTTTCATAAAATATGTGAATATCATTCTCTGACTTAAAAAACATGTTCAAAAGCAAAGCTCTAATTTTTTAATTGAAAAAATGTTCAGTCTTACGTATTTTAAAGTAAAGGTATATCTTCCTGAAATTATAACACTTCGTGAATCAGAGAAAATATGCAACGTTCTTAAGTGAACAAGGAATTATAAATAGAAAACCACCAACCACTTTTTCTGATTTAGGTTACATGTTATGGAGCATAATCTCTTCACATTTGATATCCTGTGGTTCTCATTTTGTAATACTCAATTTCTTGTTTCAGGATAAAAATTTCAGATATGATGATTCTAACATCAGTGAATAGATATACAGAATATTAAAGGCCCCCGCAGCTATATGATCAGATAATAGACTACGTGAAATCATTTTCAAGAACCTAAACTAGAATTTTAAAAATATATATATCAGGTTTCAATCAAAAGGAACTAAGAGATCAAATAGATCAGACATGTCAACAATACTAATTAGTTGTGTTAACTCTTATGAGGCCTCACAAAAGCATGTGGCAACCTTCAGGTAAGTCTTACTCAATACCACTTTAAAGTCCTCAGTACTTCGGTTAAAAATGCCAACAGATGAATTTAGTGATAACAAAATTTAAGTGTTTATGTTGCTTGCAATTTTCTCATTTACAATAAATTAATTTTTAATAAATTTGAAAATTCCATTTTATATCTTTTTACATGAAATTAATGGACATGTTACAATATTTGTTAATTTTAATGTGTGACTATAAATGTTAAAGCTAAAGGAAAATACTTCTAAAACAGGAAAGAAGCTTTTGACTTTCTGAAGAACATGGAAATAATAAGAACAAGCAATATAGTTTTCAGATTTAAAAAGAGCAGAGATTGAATTCTGGCTTCACTACCTAACAATAACATCTTACATAAATTGCTTGCATTTGCTTATTTCTGTAACCTCATTTTAAAAATGAGGTTACTATTTCCTACTTTACAGTTTTATTTGAATCCTGTATAAAGCATTTAGTGCTGTGCTGGTGCATATCAATAAAACATATTCATTGGTGTCGACTTTCCCCCATCCCCTACATTAAATCTGAACTGGCTGGTGACAAATTAGCCAACTGAGAGTGACAGAAATAATGCTCCAAGATTGAAGAGGTTAGGCATCTATAAGAAAGACTGGCAGTTTCTGCTCTTGCTGTTTTGGAATTCCTGAGCCACCACAAAAAAAAAAAAAGAAAAAAAAATCCAGTTATTTTACTGGAAAGACAAAATGGAGGGGCACATGGGGAACAAATGTCTGTCAATATATAAAAGGGAGAGAGCCCGACCATGTCAACGCTAATTGGAGGCTCCTGATTACTCTAGCCCCAACAACCATCTGTGTGCACCCACACAGAGAATCGAAGTGGGAAGAGCAGAACTGCCTCGCCGAGCCTGGTCAACCCACAGACTCATGAGAGATAAGTACAGTGGTTGCTGTTTCAAGCCATTCAATTTGGGGTATTGTGTTAAGAAGTGATAAACGATGAACACAACTATATCAAAATGACTTATAGAGGTTTTATTCATTAAAATAAAACTTACTAACTTTCCATAATGTGCTAGGTATGGAATTGAGGATACAATGGTAAAAATTCTTGCCCACATGGACGCAGAGCCTGGCAGGTTACAGACATAAAGTCAAATGCTTACGACAAAGTGCTGTAAAGGCAAATTGTGAAATGTTGTGGAGAAATCTGAGGTCAACATAGTCCTGGAGGCTCCCGAGGAAGTAAATTTGAATTGAAGTAAGAAGGATAGGTAGGCATATTAACAAGGTAAAGTGACAGTGGGAAACACATTTTCCGCAGGAGAGACAGCCTGTGCAAAGTTTCTTTAGTAGGAAGAAATTATGTAAGGTGTTCAAAAGTGACTACCAAAGCTGTAGCACTGAGAATTAAGGGAGAGAAGGACAAGATGAGTTTGATTAGGGACAGATTGGGCAGAGTCTTGTAGGCCATGTTAGAGAAGAACTAATTTATGTACAAAGCACATCCTTTCCACCCCTAATTTTTTGTTATATACAAAATGATCTAACTATCACTATCAAGAGGGTTATATTATGGTGAGTGGGAATCCTTTAGTATTTGTCCTTTTGGCAGAGAGGGAGGATTGTCTTAAAAATATAATATGAGTTCACAAGCCACTCTTGAGATGTACCAAATCCACATGTTCTAAAGCTGGTCATCAGAATTCAGTATTTAAAAAAAATCTCCCCTGCCATTCAGATGCAAAGAATTTATGGACTAGTACGTAGGAACCACAGGTTTCAAGGAACAAGTGCTACAATTGTCTTTCCCAATTTAAAAGCAAAAAAATGGAGGTTAAGCAACATCGCTTTGGTTGCACAGTTAGCTAATTGCATAGCTGAGATTCTTTCACAGGCAGCTTGACTCCAGAACCTGTGATTTTTAAATCATATGCTGCAGTGGCCATTAAGGCCATCTCTGATGATGATGTGAACAAGTTGTTTAAATATCTTAAGCTTTGTGCAGTGGCAGCATTGTAACCAATGAGGCTTATCCACGGCACGGTTATTGCTAATTAAATATCTTATTTCTGTTTCCTTACATTTAAACAGAGGAAACTGGGCTACATGATTTCTGCATTCCCTCTAAGAAAGAATCATTTTGCCTACCTCACTTCTCATGGTTTGGAAATGAACAGCAGTGTACAATATGAGAGTGTGGAGGAAGCTCATCACCATTCACAGTTGCCGATTACATCTGTACACACCAGATATGTCATCAATTCACACTTTCAGGTTCTACGACCATATGAACAAAACATGTTTTGTTCAGGCCTCCAAGAATGTTTGAAAGAAGCTAAGGTCCTTTATTTTAACAAAAATGAAGGAGGAGCACATGTGTATTCATTTCTCAGGGAAGAATAGACCCAGGGCTGGATTTCTGATGATCTGGGTGAGAGAAGCAAACAGGTGCATTGTGTGGAGCTGCATGACAGCCAAAGGACAGGTTTCAGGGTGTATACCAAATCAACTCAAGCAGACAGCCAAAACAAAGCATCAATTCAAATGAGAAGCTGACAGTTTTTCAAATACTGAGAAGAGAGCAACAGCTGATATGGAACCTGTGGTTTCTATTCAACCCAATCTGGATAGAAACATTGAGCTTAGAAAACTTGCTTGAGCTTGAGAAATGATGAAAAGATACAAAGGCCGAAGTGCTGCAGGGACTTTTATAATTCACCTGTGGCATTTTCTGGGTTAACACACTAAAGAGGATCAAATTTCTTTTCCCTCTCTGCTTTTCACATTTTATCTGACTCATTTTATCTGTCACATCCTTAGCGTTGAGCTAATTAAGGAAGGAAATTCTGAATATGACCACAATATTATTTTCCTGTAAAATACATCACTATCTCAGAACTCATTTGTTTCAAAAACCCAATTCCCTGTGGCAAATGAGAGGACGGGTACACTGCACACTTGAAAGACCTTTAAGTAATAATTAAGCTATGATTAGAAACTGAATTTATTAAATTACTTCATAAATGCTGCTTAACACCAAGAGATGATTTAGGAAGAGGAAACTCCAAGGTATTTTTATTGAAATAATAATTATCCTTCTTTTCTACATATAAATTTTCTTGTTAAAAGTTTGTCCTTGAATATCATTAAGCGACAGTCTGAGACATGGGTGATTATCAGAGAAGATCAAGAGAAAAGACTTTCCTACAGTTTATTGTCCAGGGAAAAATTTCTCATCATCTTGCTCTCCGACAGGGAATAAATATCTGACAAGGGGGTAGTATTTTCACAAACGATTCTTAAAAGACCAAGTTCTGTGAAAACATCTTCATCTCAGTTTCTTTTATGGTGCATTTTTGTTTTGCTTAAAATGCATTACTTTTACGGTGGAGTATTTTAATGTCTCCATACATAAAATGAAGCAAATTACAAAAGTGAAGGGGAAAGAACCTGTATTTAAAGGATCATAGAAATTGAGTTTTATTGAGGTCCGTAGTTGCTTTTAAGTATCTTAAGTTATCATGATCATATGCCACCTAAATATTGAGAAATTATATGTCTACTAATTTGGAAGTAGTAGAGGTATATTTTAAAATAAATTATGTTTCACAATGTTATGTAAGTAATAATTGAGTATTCAATGTGCTAATCTTGTCCTTTGCAGTATTTTATTAAAATTATACATTGGAGTATTTCCATATTTAAGATCTATAAACCTGAAGAGACAGATGGCTAAATGCTGCACAGATAAATGAAAACGATGAATAATTTCAGAAAGGTTACTGTAGTACTGTTAATACATTTATCCACCACGCTAGTTCAATCTGCTTCTGTCTAGACAACTTAAATATTGAGGACCTTTTCAATTAAGAAAATAATTTTTATACTTCAATCAACCTGTGTTAGTAGAAACCACATATATTCTTACTTACATTATAATTTATTCATAGACAAAGTGTTGCATTTACTTTATATCCTGTCATTCTTAAGTGGAGCATATATTAATGCTATGTGTGTTAGGCAACATGTGTTATTGAAAATTATGGCTCATCTTTTCAAAAATTATTTAGATTTTGGACAAGTTTATAGAAGCTTGATATCTGATGTAGGAAGTATTTAATAAAACTATTTGAAAAAATGGATGCTAAATATGCTAAACAACAATTATCCAGAAAAAAATTAGAGTTTGAGTTTGAGGCATGCCAAATAAATTGAAGGGTTATTTCATTTTTTTTTCCTCTGACTTGTCTCTTGGACAAGAAGCTTAGGGTCTGACAGAAAATAATGGATAAATAACCCAGGAAACAATTACCTACAATAATGTAGTTAAATGTGATAGCTTTAACACATGAGCTCATACCAGTACTTCCTGAAATTACACTGAATTATACTGAATACATAAAAATATTATAAACCTATGCGTGTGACTGTGAAAGATGAGGTAACACCAAAGAACAGAAATCAACACAATTTTGCAAAAAACAGACTGAAGAATCATAAATGAATTATCTAAATATAGAAAGATGAAAACTTACAACCATGCAGTATAAAAAAGACCACTACCAAACAAGTTAATTTGTATCTCAAAATGCCCACAAGAAAACAGTCAGAGGCACTAGGTAACTATGAAAATAGGTTGGAGATAGTTTGATTAAGAAGTAATCAGGTAGACTGTCACTCTAAATTCACTAAACTGGGTAAGTATCACTCTTACTCTGGCAGGAGAAAGGAGGCATATTGGTGTGAGAAGTTTAACAAAACAGTCTCTGTTCTTCTGCCCCCTAGACACTACAGAAAGACAGAACTTGTTCTGCCCAAAACTGAGAACCGGAAGAGTAAGAGTCCATCTAAGAATAAGTCTCCTGCCTTCTTTACCTTAAGTGTTATGAGAATTCTCACAGCCAAAGTTATTACAACTGCAGTCCCTTGCCCCATAAACACACATACTCTCTCTCTTAAGATCCATCAAACCAGCAAAATATTGGTGAGAATAAGACCCAAACAATGATGTAGTTCCCACCTGATTATTCTACTCTAAAGCTCAAAAGAACAAATCACACCCCAACAAAGGGTCCTCTATTAGTTTGCTATTCTGCCATAATTAATTACCACAAACTAGGTGATTTAAAATAACAGAAATGTATTATCTTGCAGTTCTGGAGGCAAACGTCTGAAATTGAGATGTCCACAGGACTATTCTCCCTCTGAAGGCTCTGGGGAAGATTCCTCCATTTCTTCTAGCTTCTGGTGGCCATGGACACCACTTAGCTTCTTTGTTTTCTTCCCTCAGAAAATTTTTGTGTATGATTCTGTCTCTCTTTCTTCTTATAATGGCACTACTCGTTGGATTTAAGGCCAACTCTAACCTTATCTTGATTTAACTATTCCATCTGCAAAGACCTTCTTTCCATATAAAGTCACATTCTGAGGTTCTGGGTGAACACGGATTTTGGGGAGGCGCTATTCAACTCAGTGGAGATTCCCACTATTTTACTGTTTCAAGTGTGAATAGTTTGTCCAACCTGTATCTTCTCTTCTTTTAGTGGAGGAATAAGACCATGTGATTGACACTTACAGATCCATAAAAAGGAAGAGAAGAAAGAAAATTTGTGCATAAAAACAAAAATTAAATCAAATGAGCAAAACAGATGCTTGCTGAAATATCTTTTGCTACTATAAAATTGTGTAACTCAAATATATATTTTATTTCAACAAATGATACAGTTTATATGCATTAAAAATATGACAAATTTGATTGGTATTGATTAAGATTTGCATCTGTCAAAAATTTGTACCATTTTTATCTTCTGAATAAGAATTCTTCAAATATAATATTTATTTTAAAAATCAGAGTGAAATGTATTCAGTATTTACTACAGCAGCTACTTAAAAACTACCTATCTAAGCATAATATAAAGATACAGTCTCTACTTCTGTATATCTAATAGATTTAAGAAATAACTATATAAAGTGACTTTCATGATTGAAAATTGGTTTACCCTATCATTTAATGTTTGTTTTAATAAAAATCTGGTTTTCTTTTTTCCTAGGAATATATCAAACAAGCACAGCAGCAACTACAAATGGTATGCTTCTCTAAGTGACTTTCTATGATTTATTATTGTGGAGAATTAAAAACAAGTATGCAGATTTATCTTACCTTTTCTTATCTTCTAGAAATCCTAAACTCAAATGTGGAGTTCAAATTTCTGATATCTGTTCATTCTGATTCCTTCTGACATAGTTTGTTATGTTTTATATTTCAAGATGTTTGTTTGTTCTGCTAGAATAAATATATGATGGTGTAAATAGAGAAAATAAAGTTTTCTCTATTTTCATATAACTCCAGCTCCTAATATCTATGTAATCTAACAAGCTACTTACCCTAAGCCTCAATTTTTTCCTTTGAAAAAGAATAATGTCCACCTTACCAGATCTTTATGAAAATTAAATGAGATAATATATTTAGCACAGCATTTAGCACCATGTCATGTTCATTTATTCATTCTACTTATCTAAATGTCTTTTAAACCTCTGTATCAGTGATTAAGTTATCAGTTACAGATAACGATGTTAAATTAACAGAGATAAAATATGACCTAATGAAATTTAGGATAATTAAATGCCCCCAAAATGGGACTACAATCACTAAAACTATAACTATATATAAATTCAATGTTAAAAGGAGTTACATAGCATGGGTAACTATAAACTCACGAACCTAAGTTTTATTTGTCTCAGATTAATCTGATTAGTTTTATTAACCTACATATACTCTGTAGGTCTTATCCCTTGCCCTAAAATATCTTCTCTACATGTCTTCATCTTTGAAATCTTGACAAAAGCTGTAGACTTATGCTGCATCAAGATGAGTGATAAAGCAGCACAACAGATGACAATCCTTCCCACTGTAACTTCAGTGTGGTGTACCCAGACTGAGACACTGCTTCCCACTCATGAACTGCTGCAACCTAATTTTGAGTCAACAGAGACACGATTTCACATAGATTTATCTCTGTCCCCAACAGAGTGGTGAGTACAATGTTTGATATTCCAAATAAGCATTTCTGGAATGAAAATTAATTCTGTAAGTCTTAGTGTTTACTCACCATTATTGTTCTATTTGAGCAAGTTCCTTAATTTTCTTACTTTTAGCACTATCCTCGTTATATGTAGTTGTGATTTTTCTAATAGATGACAAAAACTGTAACATGTCATTGTATTTACAGTACCCAGTTGATACATTCAGACACTGGGTAAATATTTGTTGAATAAACAAATAACCTATAGACTTCAAGGCTATATTCTTATTGTTTATAAAATATATTATAGTGATTTAATGCAATAATTACATCATGTCTTACTTTAATTATTGAATTGTACTTACTTTCTCCTAAAACATTTCAAAATGCATAAGGAGTGATTAGGGAAATATAATATTTTTATGAAGGTTGTCAGATAAATTATTGAGCAAAGATTTTAAGCACACCTGCACAAACTCATTTAAAAGCAGAAGATACAGAGTTGTTTGCCTAGCACAAAAGTGCTATGGTGATAAAAGAGAAATTATCTGCATTATATTTTATTTCCAGATGGTACTATGTTACAAAACTGGAGTCTAAATTATTGCAGAAAAGTGTCTTTAAAATAGATCCTGCATAAATATATTTTAAAATTCAAGAGACTGAGTTTGCACTATTAATACAATATAAATTGCACAAATAACAGGTAAGTATACATTAAATACTAGTGATTTTATTTTCCTTTGGTCATGAAGAAAATTAGAAGTTTTATTTGAAAAGGGCAACTTGTCCAGCATATCATAAGCTTTAATTTTCAAGTCAAAATGATTGCATTCTTCAAGAAAAAGGAAATGTCTTTGAGAATACGAAAAGGTTTGTAGATTAAAATAATATCAACCATTTCAAAGACTTTTAAAACAGACATTTATATGAATAT
This sequence comes from Rhinopithecus bieti, assembly GCF_001698545.2. Taxonomy (NCBI): domain Eukaryota; kingdom Metazoa; phylum Chordata; class Mammalia; order Primates; family Cercopithecidae; genus Rhinopithecus; species Rhinopithecus bieti. The sequence continues at coordinate 406,356 of NW_016810178.1, forward strand.
CTAACAAAATTAGAAAGGCAAAAAATTACTTTGTTAAAGGAAGGCATAGCATTTTCCTATTTTTTCCTTTGCTGCAATACCCTTTTACCACCATTGGGTACTATATTAGGGTTCTAATTGCTGATGTAAATACATCCTAAAATTTCAGTGACTTTAGTCAATATAAATTTATTGATTGATCATGCAACAGTCAATATGGAAGCTCTTGGTTGATCACTAGCTTTACTCTTCATGACTGATTAGAGACTCAGGCTCCTTCCATTCTGTCCTTTTGCCATTCTGTAGGGTTTTGAGTCTATTGGAGTTTGCTGGCAGATGGGGGAATAGAGGATAGATAATATACACAAATAGTTCCATAGATTCAAGGCATCTGAACATGTGGTCCCTGGCAGGGCAGCTATTTCTCAATTATATCACTGTACTATGGAAAGAGGAACAAAACTTATGGTGGAAAATTCATCATCTCTGCTTCATGTATTCAGGGCTACATTCATATAGGAAATTAAGTCATAGTCTTGCCTATCCCAAAATATCTCTTTATCTTTCTGGCTTGAAACTCTATAAAAGTTTAAGTTGTGTGTTTTTCTGCTTAATTTGGGAAGGGGAACCTGGTAAAAATGACAGACTAATACTCATAAAAGGATTTTATGAACAAATAGTCAATAGATAAAATATATGCACAAATCAGTTGAGATTGGAAACTTCTGATTCATACTCCTTTTTAAATAAATCCTGAATATTCATCTTTACAAAGAGCTTTTGCTGATATTTGTATGATATCTGGTGGTTGTATTCAGTTGGTATTTTCGGTTTTAAAAAAAAAAAGCTCATTTAAAATACAGATAAGAAATGACAACCTTCGATCAAGCACATTTTTTAAGCAAGAAGATTTAAAGATACCACCAATGAAGCCACTACTACAATTTAGGCCATTGTGGTGGTCTTTGCTGAGATGATAGTAAAGAAAGCACTTCTTATTGTAACCTTAAGTTAAAATTATAATGGATATAAAATTCTTTATTTTAACAGTTGTGTTGATATTCTAAAATATTTTATTTTTTACACAAGGAAAATGTTTTGAAATAGAATTTCAATTTCTCTTTTAGTTTTGATGTGACAAATCATCTGAAAAAAGATCCAAATTGATAAATAAAGTAAATACTATTGGAGGGAGGAAGGACACAAAATGTATGAATATTCTGGAAAGTTTCTCCTCATGAATAATTAGTCATTAGTAAGGAATCTCAAGTTTTATTAACATTTAAATAAAAATAAAACATGCATGAAGTATTCTAAAATACAAGAAATATTACATGATGTTGCTTGTAAGTAAAATCTGGAATTCTCATAAACTCTTAAGAAGTTTGTTTAATCAGTTTTTTCTTCCTTTTCCTACATTTCTTATATGATCAGTCACTTCCTTTAATTTAACCAATTAGCTAATCTTCTTCATATTGTCTGCCGGTTTTTATTATTGCTCTCTCTCTGAGTTCAATAAATTTCATTTCCCTTAGAATCAGACAAAAACCATTATTATACATAAAAGGCCTGCCTGATCAAAATGTCAGCTATCCTTTTAGACTTATCTGAACCATTCTACTACTTACTTTCCAGGCTATAGCATAGTGACCTTTTGGTTCGCTTAGTGATCACTCTAGCCCTACCCACTAATCAGACTTCACACATAGTGTTTTCTTGTTTATAATGGTCCATTCCTCATCTAGATCTCAGTTTAAGATATATTCACTCTTGAGGAATGATTTTCCTTTTGATCTAAAACACATGCAATTTGTAATTATGAATTAACTAAAACGAGTATGTGTTTAATGCGTCTCCCCTACTAGATTGCTATTTGATGAAAATAAAGATCATATCTGCTGTTTCACCACTGTAATCAGCATAGGTGGTAATATTCAGCTACTATGTGTCCAGTACAGCACTTGCTCCTAATTACAGTGACCACACCTCAGTTTTCCCAGGCTTTTCCTGTTTTAAACATATTGCCCCAGCACAGCACATATCTTCAATATCAACATTTCATTTGGGCTATATAATATATGGTCACCTTCCCATCATGAGTGAGTCAGAAATACTTGTTAAATATTGACTGAACTGATTGCTTCATTCATTTATTCATTTAAATGTGTTACATGAGATATTTTGAGACAGGCATGTAATATATAATAATCACATCAGGGTAAATGGGGTATCCATCACCTCAAGCATTTATCCTTTGTTTTCCAAACAATCTAATCATACTATTTTAGTTATTTAAAAATGAACAATTAAATTAATAATACATAACTAGTATGATAATACTATATTATCTTTTGTTGTTTAAATTATCTAAAGTGTATATATTCTAAAACTGCTTAAGTGACAAAAAATTGATAATGAAGTTATTCTATACATTTCCAAATATTTTGTACGTATTTTGTGTCATCTTTTTATTAGATGCAAATTTTACTAAGTAAATGAAGAGTCAGTCTCAGCCAAGAACTAACCCAAAGTTTTCCATTAGTGATCTGTTTAGCAAGAAGATAATTTTCCTTAACAACAACAAAAATAGTGTTCAAAACATGGAAGTGTATCTCTGGTTCGGTTGAGGAAATACCAATTATATTTAATTTTTTTCTAGCCATTATAATATTATCTGAATATCTTCTATATAAATTATTCACTAAAACAAATTTTTTGAAGTGTTATACTTAAAACTATATGGAGACTAATACTTTTGCTCAGATGTGAGATACCTTAGCATTATGCATACTCTTGCTGGGCAACTGAATTTGAATTCCAGTTATGATCTTTAAATTTTTGAAAACAAATTAGAAACCCTCTATTTCTTTAATTCAAAAATTGTGGTCATAATTATTGAATGAAAATAAGTTCAAATTTTAAAAAGTTTAGAATGGTGCCAGATTCAAAGCAAGATCAAACAAATTTCAGTTCTTAAATTGAGGAATATGAATATTAGTACCTGTGATGGGCAAATGTTGGTGAGTTTCAAGAAACTCATCTCCTTAAAAGAAGGTGCCACTCAACAGGGATGGTAGAAAGGGGGATCTGCATTTCAGACATCTTCTGTCTATCTTTTTCCTAGGAATTCATTTACCCAGCTCTCTTTTGTTAGGGAGTATGACTGTCATGTTGTTGGACTCCATAGGGGGCCATCCAATAGTTTATGATTACAGAAACTGAAGCAATCATAAACAGCCATACTAAGGCATCTCCAAGGATATGACAGCTGGGAAGCAGATGGCCACAGTCAGATGGGCAATTTACCATTGATTTCTAGGGTACTTGTATTGTTGCTTTGTGTTTTTAATCTCCACAGGTTTTGGGACGTATTCTGATAGGCAACATAGGGGTATGAGGCTGGCAAATGAGTGACCGGGTTAGTAGCACCTGGGCATTATTCATCCAGGATTCCCTGAGGCCAAGTAGGAGGTAGAAATGCCACAGTTCCTTTTTTTGTGGTATTTGTGGAAGCTAATTGTGTGGAATTTGTGGAATCAAGATCTTTGTAGGCTGAATGCCTTTAGTATATTCTCTGTATTAATAAATGGTACCATCTTTCACCTAGGCATCCAATGTAGAAAACTGGAAGTCCCCCTCTTCTTTTCCCCTCATTCTACATGTTAACGAATTAATCAAGTCATAGTGACACAATTTCTCACTTGTTGGTGATGTTCTCCACCATTATTTTCTTGATTCAGGTCCTTGTCAGAGCTCTTCTGGGTGATTACGATTTCCAACCTGCTGCCTTTCTGCTGTCAGTTTTGCAAGCCTCTGCTTCATCCTTCAAATTGTTGCCCCAGTCTAAAAAATGCAAATCTTATCATGTAACTGCTTAAATCCTTGAGAAGTTTTCTATAGCTTAAAGCAATATTTCTCAACTTATGCTCTTAGGAATCTTGAGGTAAATACTGTGACCTTCAGGTGTGATGAAGAGGAAAAGAAACAGACAGAGGGCAAGATGCTGGCACCCTTATCTTGCTTCCTACTGAAGAGCTTAACTTTATCGTTTTACATATTTTATGGGTAAGATTTTGTTTGCACAATGTGTTGCCATATAAGCAACTATAGCAAATTCCAACCAATTTCGAAAACAATTGAGCTAAAAGATCAAGTCCAAATTTTTGATATACTATTTACTATCATCTATAATATAGCTTTTGATTATTTTAGCATGATCTTTTAATCCTTCATATCCTGCCAAGAAAGCAAAATCAACTGCAGCCATACTCAATTTTATGAACATTTCTTTCAATATGCCACATTTTACATTTATTCATTGTTTCAAAAAATACTGTGTGCCAACTACTATACCAAGTGCTAGAGACATAGTGTTAATCAAAATAAACGATATATATAATTGTTTATATTCTATGTATCAATTTCCAATTCTATAATTGATATATACAATAAATCAGTATATCAATAGTACATAAAAATGCTGTGGAAAGAAATAGAAATTGGAATAGAGAATTTGAAGATTATAGTGCTTTTTTTTTTTTTTTTTTTTTTGAAGCAGGTTCTGGCTCTGTCCCCAGGCTCTCTTCCCCAGACTCTGTCCCCCAAGGTCTGTCCCCCAGGCTGTAGTTCAATGGTGCCATCACAGCTCACTGTAGACTTGATCTCCTGAGTGCAAGTGATTTTCCCATCCCGGCCTTCCTTGTAGTTAGGACTATAGGTGTGTGCCACCACACGCTTCCAAGAATGGAATGTAGTTTTAATTATAAACATGGTAGCCAGGGAAGGTCTAACAGAGATGGTAGCCTATGAGTTAAGCCCCAAAGTTGCTGAGTTCAGACATCTGAGGGTAAAGTTTTCCAAGCAAAGAACAGAAAATGCCAATTCCTTTAGTCAAGAGGATGCCTAGAGCTGAAGGAACAAGCAAAAAAAGTAGTAGGGGATGAGAGTATGAACAAGATGGGAACCAAAGTATAAAAAAGCCAAGTAGGTCATTTTAATACTTTTGGCTTTACTTAGTAAAGTCACATTGAATTAAAAGCTCATGCTACTCAAGTATGATCTCATCTTAACTTACCAATTACATTTGTAATGACCCTATTTCCAAATAAGATCACTATTTGAAGTATCAAAGATTAAGCCTCTATCATACCTTTTCAGAGGATATAGTAATAGTGACACTTTCGTATTTGTTGGTGATGTGTTCCCAACTGTAATTTTCTTGGTTCAGGTCCTTGTCAAAGCTTTCCCAGACTATTATGATTCCTTCATAATAATTTAAGCCTTAGTGAATAGGAAGCCAGAGAGTTTTGGTTTAGAAGTTATATGACAAAGTCTAGCTTGAATGTGAAGGAGACATGTTTTATTGGTTTTCTTGGGGTGTTTCTTTTTATTAGTAAAATTGTGAATGTTGTTTCAAAGGGCTATGTAGAAGTGTGTGTGTGTGTGTGTCTGTGTGTGTGTGTGTTTGTGTGTGTGTTTGGCTACAGAGGTGTTAAATAAAAACATGCCTAATAAACATATATTCATACATTTCATAAGGCCAATTATGGTTAAAACACACAAAGAGGTTACAAGTAAAATACTTCAACAGACACAATCTTGCAGGAAAGGTGGGATTTTTTAAAAGTAATTTTTCCTTATTTTTAATCTATAAACAATTTGCTAAATTATTTATATGCTGGGAGTGGTGGCTCATGCCTGTAAACCTAGCACTTTGGGAGGCTGAAGTGGGAGGATTGCTCGAGCCCTGGAGTTCAAGACCAGCCTGGGCAACATAGTGAGATCCCATCTCTACAAAAAAATTTAAGAAATGGCCAGGCATGGTGTTGCACACCTGTAGTCCCGACTATTCAGGAGGTTGAAGTGGAAGGATTTCTTGAACTAGGGAGGTCGAAGCTGCAGTGAGTCATGATTGTGCAACTGCATTCCAGCCTGGGTGACAGAGTGAGACCCTGTGTCAAAAAAAAAAAAAAAAAAAAAAAAAAAGGTTACACTATCTGACTTAGATATTGAAAAGGTCTTTTCAGCTACTCTGATAAAAGACTAAATAGAGACAAGCTTGGAAGCAGGGAGACCAACTAGGAGATGGTGATAGAAGACAACAGCCTTGGACCAAGGTAGGAACAGTGGAGGTGGTGAGAAGTGGTGGGATTTAGATATATTTCCAAGGTAGAGCTGATAAAATTTACTAATAGATTACAATGTAAGTTTAAAAGAGGGCATTATAAATAATTTCAAAATTTTGACCTGAGCAAGTAGAAACTTGGGATTTTATCTAAAAGGAAAAAAATTAAAATTGAGACTAGAAGGAGAAGAGGAAGCGTTCAGTTGAACATAGCAAATTTGAGACATGCTTAGCTTGTCTGAAAAGTCCTGGTTTAGGCCTGTTGTCTATGTTGTATGCTGTACAGCATGTCTCTCGTTATTTTATTTATTTATTTATTTATTTATTTATTTATTTATTTATTTATTATTTTGAGGTGGA
>NW_016810178.1:412837-448067 GCF_001698545.2 Rhinopithecus bieti
GATTACAATGTAAGTTTAAAAGAGGGCATTATAAATAATTTCAAAATTTTGACCTGAGCAAGTAGAAACTTGGGATTTTTATCTAAAAAGGAAAAAAATTAAAAATTGAGACTAGAAGGAGAAGAGGAAGCGTTCAGTTGAACATAGCAAATTTGAGACATGCTTAGCTTGTCTGAAAAGTCCTGGTTTAGGCCTGTTGTCTATGTTGTATGCTGTACAGCATGTCTCTCGTTATTTTATTTATTTATTTATTTATTTATTTATTTATTTATTTATTTATTATTTTGAGGTGGAATATCCCTCTTTCACCCAGGCTGGAGTGCAGTGGCACGATCTCAGCTCACCACAACCTCCACCTCCCTGGTTCAAGCAATTCTCCTGCCTCAGCCCCCTGAGAAGCTGGGATTATAGGTGCCTGCTACCAAGCCCAGCTAATTTTTGTATTTTTAGTAGAGACAGGGTTTCACTATGTTGGCCAGACTGGTCTCGAACTCCTGACTTCAAGTGATCCTCCCATCTCGGCCTCCCAAAGTGCTGGAATTACAGACGTGAGCCACTGTGCCCAAGCCATCTCTTGTTATTTTATAGTGTAACATAATATTAGTATTAGTAGTGTATTATGTTCTTCTAGCAGCCATGACAAATTACCAAAAACTGGCTGGCTTAATCAAACAGAACTTTATTCTCTCACAGTTTTGGAGGTCAGATCTCTGAAATCAAGGTGTTAGCAGGACTTCTGGAAGTCCTGAGAGAAAATTTCTTTCATGCCTTCATTCTAGCTTCTGGTGCTGCTGGCAATCTTTGGCATTCCTTCACTTGCAGATAAATTAAACTCCAATTTCTGCCTCCTTCTTCACATGCTCTCCTCTGTGTATCTTTCTTCTTCTAAAGACACTAATTGAATTTAGGGCTCACTCCAATCCAAGATGATGTCATCCTGAGATCCTTGATTATATTTATGAAGACATTTGTTTTCTAAATAAGTTTGCCTACACAGGTTTTGATTGGAGGTTTTGTGTGTGTGTGTGTGTGTGTGTGTGTGTGTGTGTGTGTGTTTTGGTGGCCGGTGGGCATCAACCCACTACTAATAGTTACATTGAAACCAACTAGGTTCTGGTGTGGTGTACCTCCACTCTGTGCTTGCAGCTTCTGTCATGGCTTTGACTAGTAGTTTGGAAGGTATGTGGGGAAGTGAATAGACTTCTCACTTTAATACTTGGTTAAATCTGAGAGAAGGACAGAAATAATTTGTCATTCGTTTTTGACCTTTCATTTGCATATGACTGATAGTTGCCTTTCAAAGACCAGTGCAGGACACTTACAGATAAAACAAAATGTATGTAGGTAGCAGCAACTAACTCTCTCCGACCTGGTGGTGGTGGTAGGAGAGGACCCAATGCTGGGTGTGCTATGACATGATTGTGCCTGCAACATTCACAAAACCCCAGGCCTATTGTGAGCCAAGTTGGTGGAAAGCGTGGGCACATATAAGTGAAGTGTACTTGAAATAGGTATAGGAAATAGGAGCTAAGAAGTTCTACCACTGAGTATAGAGAGAGTTGTCTGACTGTCCTCGCTATAGTGGTTTTATTATTTAATTTATGATCTAAATCCAAGCAAATAGTTATTTGTTTTATTGTTTGATAATGCAATAAACCATTTGACAGAAATGAGTTCAAAGATTGTTTAACCAAAAATAGATCATGGGATTTTTTTTTTTTTTTTTGAAGAAAGTTCATAATAAGCATGTACTTGTATAATATGTTGAGACATTTAAACAATCCATTATGTATGTATTATGTATGTGCTATGGACTGATAAAATTCATGTGTTGAACGTTAACCCCCAATGTGACTATATTTAGAGATAGGGTCTTTAGGGAGGTTATTTGTTAAATAAGTTCTTTTCATTTATTTGTTTTTTTTGGAGATGCAAGTCTTGCTTTGTTGCTTATGCTAGATGGAATATAGCCAGTGATCTTGGCTCACTTCAATCTCCGCGTCCTGGGTTCAAGCAATTCTTCTGCCTTGGGCTCCTGTTTATATTTTTATGTTGGCCGGGCTGGTCTTGAACTCCTGACCTTAAGTGATACACCCACCTCGGCCTGCCAAAGTGCTGGGATGACAGGGGTGGGCCATTAAGCCTGGCTGTTAAATAAGGTCTTAATGGCATAGTCCTAATCCTCTAGGATTGGTGGCCTTAAACAAATAGGCAGACTATCTCCATCTCCCTGTTTTTCTCTCTCTTTCTGTCTCTCACTCCTTACCTCTCATTCTTCACATGCATACTAAGGAAAAGCTAGGAGAAGGCATAGCAAAAAGGCAGCCATTGGCAAGCCAGAAAGGGAACTCTCATTGGTGCACTCTGAATCTTGGACCGTCTAGCTTCCAGGACTGTAAGAAATCGATTTTTGTTGTTCATGCCACCCAATCCATGGTATTTTGTGATGGAAGCCTGAGCTGATGAAGTCAGTGAGCCAAAGTGATGCCACTGACCACATGAAAATCAGAAAACCAAAATCTAGTTCAGACATTTATAGCCATTTAAAAAGATTTTACCCAATGATAATAATTTAATGCATGCAGCTGCTATAGTTGTGTTTAATTAATCACTTTCTGAAGCTTGGCTTTTCATTTAGATGAAATTACTGTTCATCTAAAATAATTTTGCTCATTTTAGATTTTGAAGATTTTTTTGTTCATACAAAAAATGAAGTTATAGCTCCATTAACAGAAGTACTTCACAGTTACATGATGCTAGTTTTATATCAAAGCCATTAAATGCTAAAAATAGAAAAACAGTTAATCCCAATAATGGCTCAATTTGTCTCCATTCAGTTTATGAAATAAAAGTAAAACTTTTGGACATTTATACTGGTCCAGTAAAATACCTAACAATATTGTGATGACTGTTTATTATAAATTCAATTAAATGGTCTAACATTTAAGATAAGATCGCATGATGTTAGGAAAACAAATTTTATTGAAGAAAATGCAGAAAAGTTATGAGGTAAAATAGAACATTTACTAAATTAAAACTTGGAATTGGATGTGGTGCACACATAATTTGTAGCTTCATCCAATTTACCAATAAAAATAGAAGCTAAATTTCTCTGTCTCTCTCTGTCTACACGCACACACACATACACACACACACACCCCAACACCCCAGCTCTACAGTACATAGGAAGTATGACTGCAGTCCTATTTTTCTGGTGTAAAAGTTGGTGTTGAACAAAAAATAATCTTCAAATATAGCAATGCTTTTTCTCTTTTCTACCTGTTTAGAAATATTTGAGCCTCTGAAGAGTTGTTTTGTATGTGAATTTGTGTCTCGCTTTGTCAACTAGGCTGGAGTGCAGTGGTGTGATCTTGACTCACTGCAACCTACGCCTTCTGGGTTCAAGTGATTCTCCTGCCTCAGCCTCCTAAGTAGCTGGTACTATAGACACCCGCCACCACATCTGGCTTTTTTTTTTTTTTTTTTTAAGTAGAGACGGAGTTTTACCATGTTGTCCAGGCTGCTCTTGAACTCATGACCTCAGGAGATCCACCCGCCTTGGCCTCCCAAAGTGCTGGGATTACAGGAGTGAGTCAGCATGCCCAGCTGAATTTATGTCCTTTAATAGCACTGAATGATTTTAAACTCCTCTAAATTTTGGATTTTATCATTTTGTTTTTAGCTCTACTTTTACATTTAAAAGCACCAGTTCAGATAATAATGTAAAAATGCTCTAACTTTAGATATCCATTTTACATTTCAAATAAGCAGTTGGATAGGTGTGTAGGAAGTGCAAGGAGGGGTCCTGACTAGATATGCAATTTGGAAGTAAACAGTATGTAGATAGAAACATAAGCCAAGAAAATGATTTTTCTTTTTTACTTTAAAAGGATAAATGAATCAAAGATCTTTTATATGTATAATCAGCAGTCTCATTGAAGTGTGTATTAGCAATTGTCCTTTAATATGAATGCCCTAAAACTTGTTGCTTTGGGGGAGTTTTGTGTATCATGGAGTCTTGTTTTTCCATAGTGGAGTATTGGCTAACTTAGATCAATAGTGCTGTGAACACAGACACAAATACCTGGTACAATAAAATTATGTGACACATTTATTTTAGATATTTTAATACTTAACCAGAATTACCATTAGGAGTAGCAATTGCTTATATTATTTTTTTAATGATTGCATTCTCCCAGCAGTTTAGAATGGATACTGAACGTGTTAACCAAAATTCTCTATTTCATTGCAAGAAAAACACTGTATATAAAAGAGGTTTATACTCAAATTTCCAACTTTTTAGTGAAAACAACAACCCTTGCTATCTGGTTTTTCTGCTAGAACCTCAAAATCTAATACACAAAGTTAACTGGTTTCCTACCTCTCCTATTTGTTCTTCAAATCTTTCTTCCTTCTCTGTTTACTGTGGCTATTTTGAAATCAATAGTTTTTGATGTACTTAACTGTAAAAGATTAGTGTTACTTCTGATTCTCTTCTTTTTCTTATACGATTCCAGATATCCAGTCTTACTGACTATATTGCTACAATAGCTCTTATATCCAACTCTTCACTCTCTCTAGCATATTCTGGCCTCCGTTTATACCTTACTTCATGATTAAAATATATATTTCTAACTAGCCTTCATTTACTTTACCTCATGATTAAAATATATTTCTAACTAGCCTCCATTTACTTTATTTCATGTTTATATATACATGTAACTAGCATCTCTGCTCTGGTTTCTCTGGTTTCTCCAAACCTTGCTACCTAATGCTTTCAGTTTTAGTTTCCTCACAAAGATTGCTAAGCATGCCACTCCCCTGCCTAATAACAGTCAATATCCTTCCTATGGTTACTGGAGAAATTAATATTCCTTAAACTAGCAATTGAGCACCATTCTACTTTCCCAATACCGTCTCTCACTTTCATATTTTACACAGTATGGTCTAAAACCCTGAGCTACTCACTTTTCCCGCACATATAATGTATACTTTTTCTCTTCAATTCCATTCCCGAGTTTGTTCTGCCTGATTCTTTCCTCTCTCACTTCTGCATATCAAATATATGTAATTCAAATGTCACGTGTTGTCGTCACCTTGCATATGAAGTTAAGCTGTGTAAACTACTTTTGTGCTTAATTTTTATTATTACAAAACAATATATTTACTTTGTTATAAAATTCAAATCACCATTCTACTTACCTTAGAGAGGCATTTTCCTTTATTTACTTTGGCAGTTGCAACCATAACTCCAATGACCATGTTTTCCTTTATACTAAGTTTTAAAATTTGGAAAAAAAGGAAAATGGAAGGCTTTAAGAGGTTTACCTTTACAAATTCTATGTGTTAAGCTAAATCTTTCTTGGTTGTCACTTTCTTTCACCAAAAAGCAACCTCTAAACAATGTCTTTCCAGTTTACCATTTGATTTCAGATCAACTTCGGTAGTGCCTGGGCCACCTTTTCAAGGCCTCTGTTTCTTTTCCTCTTAGTACTTATTCTAGGTTGGAGGGGAGACCCTTCCCTAGACTCTCTGTAAGAGAGTAAGAATTAATAAAAGCCAATCTTTTAACAAGACCTGGGATAACCAATTGGCTTTATTACAGAGATGATAAGGTTTAGCTGCTTCTAACTATGGTCTCTCTCAGATCCAGTGTTACATTTCAGGAGGTTCAGGACATGTACCTCTCAGCCCAGATCCTGGTCTACCTCCTGTGGCTACTGTCAGCTTACCTTCCTGGGTGAAAATGCCCTTAATCACAGCTACACTGCTTAGGGTGTGGGTGCAAATACATTACAGAGCAGAGAATAGCATGGCATATCCTTGTGTTAGTTTGTTGTCTGTAAATTATAACAGAATACCTGAAACTGGATAATTTCTGAGAAAAAGAAATTTATTTCTTACAATTATAGAGGCTGAGATATTGAAGGTTGAGGGACCATGTATGCTGAGAGCTTTCTTGCTGGTGGGGCTCATTGAAGAGTCCTCAGGAAGCACAGGGTATCCCATGGTGAGAGGGCTGAGAGTGCTAGCTCAGATTTCTATTCCTCTTCATCTAAAACCACCAGTTAACGGGTTAATGAGTTAATCTGTTTACCCATTAACTAGTTAATCCATGAATGAATTAATGCATTCATGAGGGCAGAACCCTCATGAGCCAATTGCCTCTTACAGGCCCCACTTCTCAGTACCGCTACAATGAGGATTAAATCTTAACCTGAGTTTTTGGAGAGGATATTCATATCATGACATCTTTCCTCTAAGGCAAGCTGTATCTCCTGAGACCTTGTTTTCCATTTTCAGATCTTTTATCTGAAGACAAATAAAAGTAACAATATATGCTTCTTTCAAGAGAGATCTGAAGGACGGTCTGGTTTTACAACCTTTAAAGTTGTAACCTCATTAATACATATTATGCTTATGTTTTCTGAAAATTACATTGTTTAGCTGTAACCAATACTATATTTAGGGTAATAGTGCTATAGTCTAGGTAGACTTTTTGACATTATCAGACATTTCATTTGTTGACCTTACATAAGTGAGTATGGAGTATTTTATTAACTGCTTCTGCAGTCCTTTAGATTGCCACTTTCATAGGATGTGGTATATACACACATACACACACATACATTTGCACACATGCACACACACACGCAATCACATACACGCACACTTGCAAGCACGCATACGCACACTCTTTCAAAAAACAGATCAAAATGAACAAGTGCGACTGATACCAAATCCATACTTAAAAAGAAAGCTTTTTCACTAGGAGAAATGTGATCTTTTTTTAACTAGAGGTGGCCTTTTAAATGATCATATAGAAAGCCCAGGTCTTTTGGCTTCATAGTACTTCAAATGTTTCTAAAACTTTATCAAGTTGTTATTTTATTCTGTATATTTTATATTAAAAAGGCTATGTAAATACTTAAACCATTATATTTGTATTTCTGTATGTTGTAACTTTCCTGTTATGGTCATAAAATTTTTAGGACTACAACATAATCAGAAGTTTCAGATCAAAGGAGTAAATTCTTCCTTTATGATTTAAAAACTCTGCAAGAAGGAAAGTTTTCTGTTTTTATGGCTGAGAAAGGTAACTCGATTTTTTGTGTCATCTGGGGCTATCTCTACTCTCATGTCTAGAGTTTGGTGACAGGGCGCTGGGGCAAGGTCACTGATACTAGGTAGTATTGGCTACAGGGCAGTGGAAGAGCTACTTATTTCTTTTCTAAAGCAAGATATTAAAATGTTATAACAAGATGTAGCATTTCAAAATGTAGTGATACTTCAAGATGCATAATTTACTAAGAAAATGCATAATAACGTATTCCCTGACTCTTGTACCTCTCAGTCGGATCAAGGCTATATGTACATATTTTAAAAAGCCAGAACATCTGTGAAAGAATAATTTAGTTAGTAAAATTGCTTTGAGAAAATCTGTGGTACATGGTATTTTCCAAAGTTGGCTACAACAATATGTCCGTTCCCATATTCCCTTTTAGAACCATGACACTCCCTATCTAGAGGTAAAGTTGAATTTTCTCTCCTTGAATCTGAGTAATACTGTGACTCATTTGTAGCAGATAAAAGTGGTGGAAGTGATGCTATATGTTTTCTGAAGATATGCCACAAAAATAATGAAACTTCCACTGAGTTAACTGGGATACTCATTTTGGAGTCTAAACCACCATCTATAAAATCCAACTACTGTGAGGCCACCAGAAGAGCCCAAATCATGTGTCTATTCTAAAGCTTCAGTGAAAATTGCAGTTGGTAGCCAATATCCACTTGTGAGACATATACTAAAAGCATTTCCTGATGATTCCAGACCCCAGGGAGCAAGTCACCTCCTGCCCTGAAGTGTTGCTCCCAGGAAGGCCCCAGCTATCATAAAGCAGAAAAAAGCCATCCCTACTGTTCTCTGTCTAAATTTCTGACCTGTAGAATTTGTGAGCACAATAAAATTGTTACACCACTAAGTTGTAAAATGGCTACACAGCAGGTGCAACTACAACAGAACACTACATCGTGAGTATAATGAGAGACAGGTGGAGAGAGCCTGAAGAGTCACCTGAAACCTGAAGCCTGCTAATGCATTCTCTACAGATGGAGGGCCCAGGACTAACACCCGATACAACCAAAATGGCGGCAGTAGAGCTGAAGGGAGACACCAGAAGGCTGCAATAGGCTATGAACGTTCCTGCTGGTGACCATTTTCCTTGGACCAGAGGTAGGCTAAGTTGAAGAGATATTTGGCACACGGTCTTTTTATGTCCTACCAACGAAAACGGGGAGGGTGGAAGAACTCTGCAGTTAGTGTCTGAGTGTGGGACTGAAATACAAGTGTTAGTTGAAGAAGGTATCAGGCATATCAAAGGATCTTTAGTCAGAAGAGCACAGCTGGAGACTTCTGAAGAGCCTTGGAAGATTTCCAGGATAGAAGTTTGAAAGGTCTGCAAAGCCCAGAGAGTTAGAAGCCAGCTTACAAAAGTAAAATCCAATATTTATTTTTTTTTCCTCTGTTCTATTGCCTTTCCTCCAAAATTATAGTTAAGGAAGACAACAGAGGAAAATGTAAAAGTAAACAAAACAAAAACACCCGAGACCTTTTATCGAAAAATGGAATGAGACCTAGTGGGTATACACATTTTAACCACAGTAATAGGATGGAAGGCAGAATCTATGGTCCCAGACACAGATGGGTAGATGTGGTTGTCTGAGCTACTAGAAGTTCTCTTTTAATTTCCCCTGCCAAGAACCTTTTTTTTTTTTTTTTTTTTTTTTTCTGAGACAGAGCTCACTATGTTGCCCAGGCTGGAGTGCAGTGTCACAATCATAGCTCACTGCAGCCTCGAATTTCTGGTCTCAAGTAATCCTGTCACCTCAGCCTTCTAAGCAGCTAAGAGTACAGGTGTGTGTCACTATGCCTGGCTTTTTTTTTTTTTTTTTTTTTTTTCTAAATAGAGATGAGGTCTCACTGTGTTATTTAGGCTGGCCTCAAACTTCTGGGCTGAAGCGATTCTCCTGCCTTGACCTCCCAAAGTGTTGAGATTACAAGTATGAGACACCTTGCCCAACCTACACCCCCTCCCATTTTCACAATCAAACATTTAGGAGGACCATCATCAAGAGGGAGGGCAGAAGAGAATATACATATTCGAGGAGAAAGGGTAAGCTATATAACAGTCATCAGGAAGAGTAATTGGAGTAGTGTAATAGGTTGATTAGCAACCAGCATTAGTAGCTCATTTGAGGGTGGCAGCCAAGAATTTAAAATGATTAAGACCTAATGTGATTATCTGTTACTTTCCAGCTATGTTTTGCTGTTAGATGGATGCATAGGTTAAGTAAACAGTTGAATTCTAGCAATCTTGAGGTTGCTGAGTGATTTTAAACAATCTTAAAATTTAGGCTGGGTAAGGAGAAAAGTAAGGAGATGAGGCATGGTGAAGGAAAGGGGAAGTCTAGTGGGATCAAAGCTGTATATTCTGCTTAAGTGAAAGAGCAGTCAGACTGGGGTTAGAAGGGGAAGTCAGTAGAAAGATAGCAGGTGACTATTATCTAATAAGTCAGTGATATGTTTCAGGCTTAAAATATATTGGTCCATTATTATTAGGATAAGATTGCATTGTGTGAAATACATAGGATAACTAGGATATTAAGCAAACTAGAAGTTACTGAAGTTACCAGGATATATCACAAATCTCAGTTTATCCCATATGTTGCATATCTCAATTGTGCTAATTAGGGAAGCATTCAGAGAAAATTCTTCCACCAACTAAAATATTTTACAGATTTTCACTACACTTAAAAGCTATTTCTACTATTCATTGTGTTTACCTTTAATAAGCAAGCTTATTCTAGTCAACTAACTTGTATTCAAGCAGAAATTTTAGATGAGCAAATGCAATGTCTCTTTGGGATAGCAACATATTTTGACAGGTATTGGGAGAGCAAGTAATTATAAATCTTTTGGAATTGTTTAGAAATTTGTTTTGTTATTTAATTGAAATGAGTGTACATCTTTTTCCTCAGCACATGCATATATTCCGACATAGCAACATTTAAGGAAGATAAATACAATTAGAGAATGAATGTGCAAAATTGGATTTCTCCTCCCAATATGAGATACAGTCTAATACTTAAAAAATATGGCATTTCATATTCTGTGTATTCTTATTTTCAGTTTTCTTTTAAATGACTTAATTTATTCACCAAAGGCTGCAATTTTCAGATTATTTATAGATACAGAGGCCATTAAGCCTCTCTGCATAAATGGTAAATAATGACACCATGAATATAATCCTTTAATGTGACTTTATGAATATGTATGGCATTATTGTGAGTAATACTAATTTCTCAGAACTTCCTTATAAACAGGATAGGTAGAAATAAAATAAACAGTAGGTACTCCAATCATATTGGTCCTACACAAAATTTCTATATGAATAATTTATATGAAAATCATAAAAGTTTGAAATTATCTGTTGGTTAAAACTTATTATTTTTAAATTTTAGAAAGTTCTACCACAAAGTAATGGAAAAGAAGGGGAAAACACATAATGTAGGTGAGTGATGCCAACTGGAATTCATCTTATTTGTTTACAGTTTCCAGCAATAATATTGAATAATATAAAAGCAGTAACATGCCCAAATCTGGCACCTGTTGAATTTTGTACTTCAAATTTGGTTGCAATTAAATAAGCATTTTATTTTTAGAATTGTCATTGTTATTGACTTTGAATCCCAACAATGCTGAGAGATTTGAATGATATTCCACCTTTTAAAGCTGAATAGAACACAAAAGCTGAATCGTTTTGATATTTCTTCATGAATTTTTTCTCTAAAACAGGTTGTAATTATAATTATTAGATATCTGTTGTGAATGCCCTACATATCAATAATGACAATATGATTTTAATTTTTTCCCAAAGCATGGTTCATAAATTTAAGTTGCTCAATGCCAGTAGACAGTAGACAACCATTTAACAGGAGACAATTCCCATTTGTTACTATCTACCTTTGGTGGTTTTGCATCAATTATTAAAGTACTGTTATTTTATAAAACAGATGGTTAACTGTTATTAAAAATACATAATAGTATATCCTCCATGAAAGAGTCTTTCATTTCAATTAAGTATTATAAACAGTTATTGTGACAATAAGAATGAGAGGTGGAGTTACATATATTGTTTTATTGTAAATAATGCTGAAATGAGCTTCAGTGAATGAATGGACAAAGAAAATGTGATATATTTACAAATTGGAACATTATACAGCCTTTAAAAAGAAGAAAATGTCATTCATGACAACATGGGTGGAACTGGAGGCATTATGGTAGGTGAAAGAAGCCAGGCACAAAAAGGCAAATACTGTGTGATATCACATATGGAATCTAAAGAAGTCTGTCTCATAGAAATAGAGTAGAAAGGTGGTTAGCAGAGGAATGAAGGGTAGAGACAGGGAAAGGGAAAATAATCAAAGGGGATAAAGTTTGCTAGGTTGGAGGAATTCTTCTTAGTGATCTATTGGACTGTATGGTGACCAGTTAATAGTAGTATATCAAATGCTTCAACATTGCTAAAAAAAATAGATTTTTAATATTCTCACCACAAAAAAAATGCTAAGTTGATGAAGTGATGGATATGCTAATTATCTTGTTTGAATCTATCTACAAACATCACATTATATTTCATAATTATGTATAATTTTATTTTCACTTTAAAAAAGTAAAAAAGAAAATTAAAATATATGTTACATTGTATAAAGAAAATCTCTTTACAAAACAATTACTATGTCTCTTTTGGAAGTAAAGCAATATTAGATATTTTAAAAGAATACATACTTTAAAACATTTTCTGAAGACAATTTTCTGCTTTAACGTGTGTTTGAGAGGGATAAAGTTAGTGTAAGAAATTTCAGACTCAGTGGGAGACTTCAAAAAAGAAAGGAAAAGAAAAACAAACCCAGCTGTTAAAAAGATACATTTGACTAAATGGTAAATGTAGTGTAAAGTAGTAACTCAGAGCTCATTTTAAGCTTTGGCCCTAGCATTTACTTGCTTTGTAAATTTGAAGAATTGCTTATGTTTATGGGACTCAAATTCCTTATTTGTAAAGTAGAGAAAATAATATATAACTCAATAGGTTGTTCTGGTGATTAGAATGTTGTTATAGAGGTTTATATAGAGTTCTAGAATATAGAAGACCCAGTAGATGCTAGTGGTTTCTGTTTAGTGTTCCTGAAGCCATCTCGTAGAGGCAGCTGCCTGTTTCCCTACTTCACACCTTAACTTCATACCAGGGAGTAGGATGGATTGGACTTTAAAGCTGAAAAGTGGCCAAAGGATGTCCTGTCTCTTTACTAAAAACTATGGTGGCAATTAATCTAGCTAAATGCAAGCCTGTTAGAAACCATAATATCTTAATTAATGTAAAATTAGTATTATGCTACGAAGGTTAAAGAGGTAGCCTTAATGCTGACAATTTTGGAAATAATAGGAAAATTAGTATGGTAGGCATAATAAAAAGCCTTCAAATGACAGAAGAGGCAGTTGTCTATTTTTTCTATATATCACTATTTTATATTATGGCTTAATTACTGTGACATTTTATCTTCCCCTTTTCAAAATAAAAAAGAGGTTATGTTATTCATTTTTATAGGTGAGGAAAACAAAACTTAGATTAAGTCACTTGTCAACGTCATTAAATTAGTAACTGGTGGACAGGAATCTATCCCACACTGTGTGACTTTGAGAACTATGTTTTAAATCACTAAGCTATATTAATCTTTAGATATTAAGTATACCTGTATGTCATCCACTATTTGTAAACAAAGGCTTTCCATAGAGAAATACTAATATATGAAGAGGGGATATCAATAAGGTTGACTATTGGCAAAGCAGTAAAACAAGAATCACATATTAATTTTCAATTTCACCTCCTTTTCATTGCATTTACTTTCAAATTTGGAAGTAAAAAGCTGGGTGTACTCCTATTCAGAAGGCTAAGGCAGGAGGAAGGCCTGAGGCCAGGAGTTCAAGGCCTCACTGCAGCACAATACCACTGTACCTGTGAACAGCCACTACGCTTCAGCCTCAGTAGCGTAGTGAGATCTCTTTCTCTTAAAAAAAAAATCATTCCGGGTGTGGTGGCTCACGCCTGTAATCCCAGCAATTTGAGAGACTGAGGAGGGTGGATCATGAGGTTAGGAGATCGAAACTATCCTGGCTAACACAGTGAAACCCCATCTCTGCTAAAAATAAATTAAAAAATTAGCAGGGTGAGATGGCGGGCACCTGTAGTCTCAGCTACTTGGGAGGCTGAGGAAGGAGAATGGCGTGAACCCGGGAGGCAGAGCTTGCAGTGAGCTGAGATCACCCCACAGGACAGAGTGAGACTCCATCTCAAAAAATCAGAAGTGGTTTTCTAAAGGGAAGTATCTAAAAACTACTAATACTGAAAATTATTATATAAAATATTTTTGTGAACAATTGTCTCACATTATATATAGGTGTATAAAGCCTTCATGTAGCCGTGTTTCTAATAAATATAAACAATTCTGTATAGAGAATATTTGTATTTCAGATTTTATTTCATTTTCAGGCTTTATTGTTGCTTTTTATATGTCTTAGTGGGTTTATTAGGATATGATTCATATGCCATCCAATTCACTCATCTGAAATATAAAATTCATTTTTTTTTTTTAGTATATTCATAGAATGGTGAAACCCTTATACAACCTGATTTTAGTCTCCTTAGAAAGTCATGTGGCAGTTAATATTCACTCCCAAATCACTGACCCCTCAGCTCCTGGAAACCATTAACCTACTTTCTTCCTGTATATAGATTTGTCTGTTCAGGACTTTGCATATCAGTGAATTAATATATGTGATTATATATGACTGGCTCCTTTCACTTAGGGAACATTTTCAAGTTCATTCACACTGTAGTGTGAATTATTATTTCATTGCTTTTTATTGATAAATAACATTCCATTGTATGAATATATCATTTATCCATTCATCAGGTGATGGGCATTTGAATAATTTACACATTGTGGTTACTATAAGTAATGTTATTTTAAACATATATGTACAAGGTTTTTGATTTGCTTTCTAGGAAACTGATTTGCTTTCTAGGCTCACCAGGGCGAGTATTAAAGGACCAGCGAGTAGGCAAGGCTAGGAGCAAAACTGCAAATATATTTTTTTCGGTCAGCCAGCTTTGTGGAGGAGGGGTGAGGTCCGTTGGTCTCCCGCAGGGGAGGCCAAGGGAGTCCATCGGTGGAGCTCTGGGGCCGCCCTAATGCAGTCCCGATAGGAGTGGGAGCTGAGGAAGTGCCCCCCCCCCAGCCGCTTTTATGTCCTGGGCCTGGGAGTGGGCGGGCAGTGGGCGGGACATAGGCGGGTCGGGCCAGCGGTAGGCGTGGCTAGGGAGGTTCCGGTTTTTCTCCGTGGGAGGTCGGGTTGTGCCTGCGCAGTAGACCTGTGTCTTTCCCTGGCACGGGAAAGTTGACGGTGAAGAACCCGGAACTGCGCCATCTTGCCTCCCTTCATCCAAACAGTTTTATGTGGACACGAATAATACATACAAGTTTTGTATTTATTACTCTTGGGCATATTTATTGGGTACATTTATTATACATTGTGATTTAAATTTTCATTTCCTTAATAACAAATGTTGTTGAGCAATTCTTGATATGTCTATTGCCTTTTTATACATTTTCTTCAGTAAAATATTCAACCATTTGCTCATTATCATTTGTCTTCTAATGTTGAATTGTAAGAGTTTTTAACTGTATTCTTCATAAGAGCATCTTATCAAATATATGTTTTGAAAATAGTTTCTCCCATTTACAAGTCGTCTTTTTCACATACTTGATTGTGTCCTTAATGCATAAAGTGTTTAATTATAATGATGCATTTAATTTTGATGACTATTTTTTATCTAACTTTTCTCTTTTGCTTGTGCTTGTTTTAGTGTCACATCTCTGAAAGTATTGCCAAATTCACTGTCGCAAAGATTTATCCCAATATTTTTTCCTAGGATTTTTATAGTTTTGTCTCTGATAGTTGGTCTTTGATCCATTTAGAGTTAAATTTTTTTGAGGTGGGGGTCTAACTTTTTTTTTTTTTTGCATGTGCATATTCAATTGCCTAAACACCTTCTTGAAGGAACTGTTATCTCCCAGTTCAAGATCTTGGCTGTGAACTATCAACTGAACATAGATGTTTGGACTTATTTCTGGGCTCAGTTTTATTCATTAATTGATATGTCTATTTTTATGCCAAATTACATTGTCTTGGTTACTTTAGCTTTATTATATGTTTTGAAATTCAGAAGCGTGCATCTGCCAACTTGATTACTCTTTTTCAAATTTTTTTTGGCTATTCTGACTCCCTTGCATTTCCATATGAATTTTAATTATAAGATGTGTATCTGTAAAAAGGCCATTGATACACACACACACACACACACATGCGCGTCAAAATATCAATGACCACTTCTGTTTTTCTCTTGTCTTTCTTAGTAAGTCACCTTCATAATATATATATATATATATATATATATATATATACACACACACACACATATATATATATACATACACACACACACACACTAACTTGTCCCTTGGTCTCCATGGAAGATTGGTTCCAGGACCTCCTATAGATACCAGATGCTTAAGTTCCTTATATAAAATTGTGTAGTATTTGCATATAACCTATGCACATTTTTTGTATTCATTTCTTTCTTTTACTTTGTATACTTAAATAATACATAGATTACTTATAATACTTAATACAATGTAAATACTATGTAAATAGTTGTCATACCATATTTAGAGAATTATAGCAATAAAAAAATTTGTACATATTTAGTACAGATGGAACTTTTAAAATAATATTTTTAATCTGTGGTTGGTTGAACTTACAGATTAAAAACCCATGGATATGGAAGGCTGACTGTGTACATATATATTAATATACAAATTTTCTCTCATATATTATAAATATGTATTGTATATATAATTATCGGTTAGTACAATTAACCTTAGTCCAAGACTCAAATATTTCTGCCTAGGGTACTATAAAATCTATAACACCTTCGTAATTGGTCACCATTAGGGCAACTTTGTCTCCCATCATCCAGAGGAATCATTTGAAACTTAAACCAAAACAAACCACATTACTACTTAAAACTATCCAAGTGTTTACACTGCACTTAGAATAAAATTAATATTTCTTACATATATGTGCTTCCTTGACTTCATATCTCCTGGCTTCCTGCATTCTAGCCACACTAGGCTTCTCATTCTTCCTTAAGCACATCTAAGCGCATTGTTTGCATATACTACATCCTCAACCTGAAGCATTTTTTTCTTTAAGTCTAGCATGCCAGGCTCATTCTGATTACTGAGGTCTCAGGTCGCTTGTCAATTAAAGTATTTCTTCCCCATTCACCCTATCTAAGTAGCCAATGCCCATCACATTATTCTCCAGCACTCCATAAATATAGTCTTATTTGTTAATGTACCTAATTTTGTTTGGTCTTCCTTCCTTTGTTGATTTTGGTTCTAGAGTTCAGGGACTTTGACTGTCTTACTCATTGCTCTACCATCTGTACCTGAAACTGTCTACTGAGCCAAGTCTTGGTATTAGTATGGAATAACTAACATTTAGAAATCACCATAACCACTTTTTGCATAATTTTTCTACAGGTTAGATTATGTTGATTAGTACAGAGTATAAGAGAAGTGCTTATCACTTTTTGGATCTGTTGCTGTTTTTATTTATTTTAGATTCAGGAGGGGCACATGCATGTTTGTGACATGGATATATTGCATGATGCTGAGATTTGGGCGTCCATTGATCCTGTCACCTAAATAGTGAACATGTTACCCAACAGGTAGTTTTTCAACCATTGCCCCACTCCCTGCTTCCCTCTTTTCAGAGTCCCTAGTGTCTATTTGTCCTATCTTGACATCCATTTGTACCCAAAGTTTAGCTCCCACTAAACTGTTACAGTTGAAAACATATGGTATTTGATTTTCTGTTTCTCCATTAATTCACTTAGAATAATAGCCTCCAGCTACATTCATGTTGCTTCAAAGGACATGATTTTTCTATTTTTATGGCTGCATAGTATTCCATAGTGTACATGTACCATATTTTCTTTATCCAATCTACCACTGATGGGCACCAAGGTTGATTCCATGTCTTTGCTGTTGTGAATAGCTCTGCAATAAACATGCGAATGGAGGTGTCTCTTTGGTAGAGCAGTGTATTTTCCTTTGGGTATATACCCAGTAATGAGATTGCTAGATCAAATGACAATTTTATTGTTCATTCTTTGAGAAAACTCCAAGCTTTCACAGAGGCTGAACTATTTCATATTCCTGTCAACAGTATATAAACATTCCCTTTTCTCATGCTTGTGACTTGTAAATATTGACTTAGAGATAACCTTTTTTTTTTTTTTTTCTTCAAGAAAGGATGTCTGGTTAAGTCAAGATCCTTTTTATTCTGTGTCAGTGATAGAAGGAAAGAAAAACTTCTACCGAGGACTAGTGTGTCCAAACATTGTTTCAGAGGGTAGAGGATTAAACCCAAATATGTTTAAACATTTCGGACACCATCTTTTTTCCTAGAAAAAATTCTGTAGATGGGCCATATTTTAAACTTCCTCAATAGTCCCATTAAATCAGATAATTGTGCTGGAAAATCTTTCTAACCATGCAAAAATAATAAAATGATATCTTTAGCTCACTTAGTTCACAAAAAGAATTCTAGATGGATTGGATCAAAGACCTAACTGTGAAAAGCTAAACTTCAATATTTAAAAGCATATGAAAACATATATAGGGATAGGTTTTCCATAGCATAAAGAAACTATGAGATAGATTCGTCTAAATTAGTCAAATTGTGGGTCCTTCTTGCCTGCTGAACAGGTAAAACCACTTTACTGAGGCAGTGGTATTGCAGTAGAGAAAGGGTTAAATAATCACAAGTCTAGCCAAGCAGAAGGATGAGAGAAATTACTCAAATAATCCTCCTTGAAACCTCAGATGTTAGGGTTTTCAAGGAGAGTTTGGCAGGCAGGTGGGTAGGGAGTGGGGGACGTTGGATTGAGGATGAAATCATAGGGGATCAAAGCTGCCTTCTTGTAGTGAGTCAGTTCCTGGGTTCGGATCACAAGACCAAACAAGCTAGTTTCTTGATATGGGTTTCCAGTTCAAGTGGCACCAGCTGGTCCACTGGAATGCAGTGTCTGGAAAATACCTCAAACACCAATTTTAGGTTTTAAAATAGTGATGTTATCTATAGGATCAATTGGAGAGATTACAAATCCTGTGACCTCTGGCTACTTGACTCCTGCACCATAATTTTAACTTTGTGGCTAATTTGTTAGTTCTACAAAAGTGGTTTGGGTCCTTGAGCAAAGGGATTAGTTTCAGGAAGTGGCTATTATTATGTTGTTATGTTTTAAAGTTAAACTATAAACAAAACTTCTCCCATAGTAGCTAGCTTGGCCTATGCCCAGAAATAAACAAAAATAGCTTGGAGATTGGAAGCAAGATGGAGTGAGTTAGGTCAGATTTCTTTCACTATCATAATTTTTCTATGTCAGATTTCTCTCACTGTCCTAATTTCTGCAAAGCCAGTTTCAATCTTATAGGAGCAAAAACACTTGGAAGTGCTGTTTTTCCCATATACACAAATATGTGTGTGTGTGTGTATGTGTGTGTGTGTATATATATATATAAAATTTTAATCCACAGAGATGAAAATTCCCTATGCCCACAAGAAATTATAGCAAGGTCACTTATTCAGCAAAAATGAGTTTGGGGTGAGGAAAGGTCAATTTACCTAGAAGATATTGAATAGAGAAAAAATAAACCAGAAAACATAATCAATAGATGAAGAGAAGGAGGTCATTACCCACTGACAATGCGGATTTCTTGTGCTAATTTAATATAAAAAATGTAAAGATTCTTTTTCAAAGTGTGTGTCTTCTAAATCTGCTGTTATAGAAGTTAAAACTTTACAGAGGAAATATTCAGAAACAATAAACACTGAATTTGCAACCAAGTACCTTTGCCTAGAAATATTTGAAGAAATTACTCTGCGGGTAGGAATCTAAGAACTGTGATGATCTTGTTCCAGTATATGAGAGTGTGGCAGCAATAATAGAACTCACGTTAAAAAAAAGACTAAACAAGTAACCCCACTGTCCAGAGTCCCCAGGTCCCCATTTTGCATTAGATCTCTGAACAGCAGGGTACTTTCAGATTCAAGAAAATAAATACTTCTGTCATCAATTCTACTGGCTCATTTAGCACAACATATCAAGAAAACGTTTATCATTAAATATATGGAAAAAATATTATTTATAATTTTACCAGTAAAGGTATGTTTTATAATGTTTGAATGTAAAAACAATTGAGCATAACCAACTGAAACCGTAAGGAGATGCATGTCTCTTCATAGTTGGAAAAACCTTATCTTTTAAATACATAGTTTAAAAAGACAAGCATAGTTTAAAAGGCAGGAGATAGCTTTTTTGCTATTTTTATTTTTTTTACTTTTAGAAGTATGAGTGCCAATGTGTGTGTTTAGTGTGTTTTCATTATTACTATTATTATTTTGGGGGAAAATAATTTTAAAAATACAGTCTATGGCAGTAAATACATGGGTAACAGTGAACATGGAAATTCAGTTTACACCTTAATCTTGTTTTCTTCCTCTTCTGGCATTAGAATCAGACCTCCTGAGCAGTTTAGAAGTTTCTTCTTTGTCTTTTTTTGTTTTTTGTTTTTTTAAGAGTTAACTATTCTTTGACTACTATTGCATCCATATTCTTAGTTCTAGAGCAGTGCAAGAAAAAAAGTAAATAAATAAAAGGACCTACATCTTTTACGGGTATCTACAGAAGTTAACCAGTGGTAATATCCCCACATACATTGAAAGCTGGATCTTCCAGAACCAGTAGCATGGGATTTTCTCCCTATATTGAAAGCATACTAGTATAATGCTGGCAAATAGATTTTAAATTTATATTTTTCCCTCTCTTCAGCATTCAAAAAATCACAAAGTTGATTACAGTCTATAAATAAGCCATCTTCCTCTGTCCAAACTTGATCAGGGTTAGGTAGGAGACCTCTCACTCTGGGGAATATTTATTTTGTTATCATCTACTAATTGACTCATCAACCAGCTCTATTTAGATGTGTCATAATTTGAAAACTATTTAAGTCAGAATTATATCTTAGCAGTCCCCTTTTGGGAAATGATATCTGTGAAGAAAAACATTCTTTAAAATTCTGCCACTTACTTTAAATATTTATATTAACGGTATTTTATAAGCAGATGTTTCCTAATTGCTAGAAATATCAGCAACCTTTCTTTTAATTGCATGAAGGATGTGACTCAGGTACAGTACACTTTATAAGTGTTAAATCATGTGATGATCTATAGAATTTTTGACCCTTACTAAAACACTCTTTAAGTTGCTTTTGCCTGAGAATTGTTTCTACGTAGTTAAAGCCTAAATCAGACTTTGTGACCAAAGTTTGATCCATCATGTGTGTATTTTTTTATTTTCCTAGATTTTTAATTGTCAACTATTATATGCCATTTAACAAGCACCACATCTTTATATATATACATACATGTAAAGCATCTTTATATATTATTTATATAGTAGTTATAGGTATTCAGACCTCATATATTCAATATTGAATACATTTATATATAATGTTTCACTAATATTAAAAAGTGCTTGTTTACTCTACCTTTGGAAAGTGGATATGGGAATAGTTTAACATTATTCAGAACTTTGAATCTTTCTATATATATTATTACATTGATATAAACAGGTGCTGTTCCCTAACTGACAGAAGCACTGATGTGAAGCAACAGTAAGGACAATGTCTAGTAATCTACATATGTTTCAGGACAGCACTTGATGTTGAATATTTCACCAATTATATAGCCAAATGAGATTCCATAAACAGGTAAGTTTCACTATTACATAATACAGAAAGAAAATCATAGGATTTTGAGGTGAACATGTAAGTTGAAATGTTTGATTAGCATCTTCAATTCTGACTTTACTGTGACAGTAGTCACTTTACTAACCTAACATTTCAGATTTTCATGTATGAAAGGTGGTCTAAGAAATACTTTAAGGTTATTTAGGGAGCTGTCATTAGATGAAGCAGCAAAGACTTGTTCTCCCCCCATCTATTCTCAGTTCTCTCAGGAATAGAGACTTAGAGTTGTACACATGGCCACTTAAAATAAAGAACTGTACTTCCCAACTATTCTTACAGTGAGAGGAGGCATGATTTCTAATTTCTGGCCAGTGGTATGAAACAAGTGGACTTTTTTGTTGTTGTTGTTGTTGTTTTGTTTTTGTTTTTGTTTGAGACAGAGTCTTGGTCTGTCTCCCAGGCTGGAGTGCAGTGGTGCAATCTCGGCTCTCTGTAGCCTCCATCCCCCGGTTTCAAGTGATTCTTGTGCCTTAGCCTCCTGAGTAGCTGTGATTACAGGCATGCACCACCATGCCTGACTGATGTTTGTGTTTTTAGTAAAGATGGGGTTTCACCATGTTGGCCAGGCTGGTCTCAAACTCCTGGCCTCAAGTGATCAGCCCATATCCACCTCCCAGAGTGCTGGGATTACAGGAGTGAGCCACCACGCTCGGCCAGAGTGGAAGTATTTTTAAAACATTCTGCTTTGAAGCATGAGGTGGCCCACTAAAACTGGCAGAAGAAACCTGGGACTTGACAATCCTGTAGCCATCAGATCAGCTCTGAGCTGCCTGTGTTTATTTATATGTAGAGACACAGTTTCAATCCTACGTAAATCACAGCTTCTTTGGGTTTTTCTGTTACATCTTCCCAAATATCATTCTAACAAATACAGATGGTAATGATTTTCTAAGTAAGCATTTCTAGGGTTATGTTTTATAATCACTTTTTAAAAAGTCACTCTAAAGGGAAAGATTAAAATAAAATGTCATTGAGCAAGCAATAAAGAATAAACACTAAAGTAAATTTATTAGAAATGATTGTTAAAATTTAACTATTGTTGAGGTGCCCTGAGGTATGTAACTGGCTATGACAGGCCTCCTTGGTGTCCTTTTCTGAGTCATTTTCTTGTGTTTGACTTCTAAATGTTGTCATATAGCAAGACTCTGGCATGGGACTTCTTATCTTCAAAATCTATAAACTTTTCCTTGGAGGCTCACATAATCCTGTGGTTTTGAATGCTATCTCCAGCCTTGATAGAGCTCCCAGACTTAGCTCCTGCTCTCACCTTGTGATGTTCCTCCTCCCCCTTCACCTTCCACCATGAATAAAAGCTTCCTGAGGCTCTCACCAGAATCAGATGCCAACAACATGCTTCCTGTACAGTCTGTAGAAATGAGCCAATTAAATCTCTGTTCTTTATACATTATCCAAACTCAGGTATTCCTGTATAGCAATGCAAAAATTGACTAACACATATTGCATCATGGATTAAAGACAATGTTTTCAAGAAAGGAAATGTCGTCTACTGAATCAAATGCTCATATGTGGCAGGCAGTGTTTCTCTGGTCTCCTACGCCAATGAGACACAAGACAGGGAATGGTCACTTTTTAAAAGTATAGATTAAGAAATTTTAACTTACCTTTCACATTTGGTTTATGGTGCATAGTATATCCTTAAATGTATGTATTTTAAATACATATTCATAGCAGTGGTTTCAAAAGTAATGTTGCAATATTCAGCAAATTTTATCTCTCATATATCTCTCATACTCAAAGCTGATATACATAACTGCATAACTAAAATACCCACATCGATATATAATAGACCTAAAAGATTTTCCCTTTGATATAAGCTCTTTCTCCAGCCTTCTCCATTTCTGCAAGTAGCACCACCATTGTTGCAATTAAGCAAACCATCTATGAGTTATCATTAGCTCTTTTTCCTTACATTTTGTGACAGATAATGTTGGTTACCTATCCAATAACTACTTCCCTCTTCCACATCCTGTCTTGCAGAGTCCATCACCCATAAGCGAAACTAAAATTGCCAGAGTCAACCTGGCTTCTGCGCCCTTTATCATACAGCATAAATATGAATTTCAGTCACAGCCAATGAGTCCTGGAAGGAAGTTTGCACTGTAGCTTCTGGAGAAAAATATTTTTCATTAAAAAATAAGTACAGGCTGGGTGTGCTGGCTCATGCCTGTAATCCCAGCACTTTGGGAAGTCGAGGCGGGCAGATCACGAGGCCAGGAGTTCGAGACCAGCCTGGCCAACATGGTGAAACTCTGCCTTTACTAAAGGCACAAAAAATTAGCTGGGCATGGTGATATGTGCCTGTAATCCCCGCTACTCGAGAGGCTGAGGCAGGAGACTCACTTGAACCTGGGAGGCAGAGATTGCAGTGAGTCGAGATTGTGCCACTGCACTCCAGCCTAGGGACAGAGCAAGACTCTGTCTCAAAAAGATTAAAAAAAAAAGAAAAAAAAGTATGGAAAGAGAAAGATTATCTCTTCTTCCCTCTTCTGTAAATTGCCACGTATATATGAGATGTATCTGTATCAGCCATTTATGATTAGGAGAGAACAAGCCTAACAATCAAGTCAATAATTTTGACAATTGAAATTGTAAACAGACAGAAACATTCTGGATCCTTGGTTTTATTTATAAATTTGGAAAGCCCTGGTTCCGTATTTCTTGTTTCAGAGATTGTTTAAGCCTGTTTCAATTAGACATTTTATTGCTGAATTTGAAAGTATCTTAAATGATACATGCACACACCATCTCCATGTTCTTTCAAATCTCTTGTGAAAAGATATTCTGAATTGATTTCTCTTCATCTCCTCTAATTCTCTAGGCCAAATTGCTGTCATCTCTAGCTTGGAATACCACAGCAGTCTCCGAAATCTTTCCTCTGATTCCATTCTTGCTGCCAGTCAAATCACTACCCCACAGTTATAATTGTCTTTCTAAAAACATACATTATTATGTCACCTTCCTGCTTAAAACTCTCCAGGGCTTTCCAATTGCACTTAGGAATAAAATCTAAACTGCCTATTATAACCAGATCTTATGTAATCTGCCCTGGTCTACTTCACTTTGCCTTCTTCACTCTGCATTAGCCACACTGGTCATTTCTGCTTTCATCAATACGTCAAAATGTTTCTACCTTAATATTTTTCCATAAACATCCCCAATGTTTATAATGCTTTTTTAAATGACTTTATTTTTTTAAGTTATTGTGGTTACATAAGAGATGTATACCTTTATGGGATACATGTGATGTTTTGGTACAGGCATACAATGTATAATAATCAAATCAGGGTAACTGGGTATCCATCTCCTTAAGGATTTGTCTTTTGACATTTATGCCTCAACTTACAACAGCACCTTCTCAAGAAAATTTTTCACGACAATCTCATTTAAACTAGCCGTCCAATCACTTTCCTTTATGGCACTTATTTTAATTATTCAAAAACTATTTACCACCATTTGTTTTCGTTTGCCATAAATATTAAGCATTTTTTATTATATGTGAGAAGAAAACTTGAGTATATTGAAATCATGCCATAGTGCAACAACTAGAACTGGGCTTAATACAGGTATTCAGTTTGTATTTTAATTACAAAACATGTTAAATTTCATCATTTTCAATCTTAGTTGTATTTATTATATCAATAAGCTGGCTTTTATGTGTTTTACTCACATTTTGTAGTTAGGTAGTATAAGTCAAACTCAGATAACTCCATCACATTTGGATATATTAACAAAATTAGAAGCCTAGAAATTTGGCTGGGTGTGGTGGCTCACTCCTGTAATCCCAGCACTTTGGGAGGCCGAGGTGCACTGATCACCTGAGGTCAGGCATTAGAGACCAGCCTGGCCAACATGGTGAAATCCCGTCTCTACTAAAAATACAAAAATTAGCTGGGTGTAGTGATGGGCGCCTGTAATCCCAGCTACTCGGGAGGCTGAGGCAGGAGAATCTCATGAACTCAGGGGGCAGAGGTTGCAGTGAGCCGAGATCACACCGCTGCACTCCAGCCTGGGCGACAGAATGAGACTGTCTCAAACAAACAGTCTCGAAATTTAAACACAGAATTTCTAGAATATGGTCCAGTATCTTGTGGCTTTTATTGTATGCTACTTAAGTACCAAGCCCAACATTTTTCAAGGAGCACCTTATACTTTTGCCCTGAAGGTCCTTAACTTGCAAATTGAAGTTTGTTCTATACTCATTTTCTGCTTCCCAGCTCCCTCTGCATCAAAATAGTGTAAGAGATTTCTCAATGGTTATACATTATTTCCAAAAAAAAAAAAAAAAAAAATTCACTTTCTGGATTTTCCAGGGGAATGATTTAATATAAATTAAATGAGTTTTTTAAAAAAGGTTTTGTTCTTTTATTTTTACATTCTCTGCTCTGGTTTCATAAAGACAATAACACTAAACATATTGCAAGAATATGCTTAGTTTATTTAGAAATGAAATATGATTCTAACAAGATTCTTTAATAAGCAAAGGCCCCTAAAATCTTAACTTGATTTCAGTATTACTAATGAAGCATTAGTGGACTTCCTTTTATATCGCCACTTGAAAATTGGAATATGATTTTTAGGTTTCAGTATACTACCACTTATTTCAAGGTTTTTCCAGAAGGCAGTCCATTCTTATAGCTCCACTGCTTTGCAAAATGTATGACATGGAAGAAATGTGTAGAAAACTTGATTGAATAGGACTATAGTGCTATGGTCTTTGCAATATTAGATACATATATTTTTCTAAAACAGAAAGGCAAATGAGGATTCTGGAAAGATGATGAAATAGAAAACACCAAAAATCTGTCTCCCTAGCTAGACAATTACACTGGCAGAATCTGTCTGACATAACTATTTCGGAACTCTGGAGCTTATTGACGACTTGCAAGTTCCAGGAAAAGTCTTAGATGCTAAATTGGCCTAATTTCAGTCAATTTAAGCATTTAGCACAGTAGTAGCTAGCAATCTCCTTCTACCCCATGGCAAGTAGGGGTAGCTGTGCCTATGTTCCTGCAGCAACCTGCACGCTGTTTGGCAGATCCAGAGTATGCAAAAAGAATCTGGTCTTCCAAATATCTGGGATCTGTGCTCTGATTGCTAATTGCTGCTTCTGATCATAGAGGTGCAGAAGAAGAGTTGACTGGCCATTGTTATTGTACCTCCTCCCTTGTTGCAAGCCCCTTCCCTTCTGGCTGAATGACTTACAGGGAATTTAAAGAGCTAATATTATTTTCACCCCTCCTCTTCATTTTCTTCTTTTCCTTTTGGAAGCCAGATATTAAAGAATAGGACATTTAATAGCAATTGCATATAAGGAAAAACGAGAAAGTGGTCATATATGCAGAGGAAAAGGCTCACAAAAAAATTGACAAAATCTTAAGTTTATACCTTAGGTTGATGCTCAGCACAGAGGTAGCCTACAACAATTCAAAACAATAACAATAACAAAAAGCAGCAAATTCAGGGGAAGAGAGTGAATCTGATTTCTTGAATTTCTGTGTTTTTAGATTCAAATGTCGTTTTCAACAAAATAATAAAAGTAACATATGGTCTATTCAAAAGGAAAATAAACAAAAACTGTCCCTGAAACAGACTTCATGACATCTCTTAGACAAAGACTTTAAAAGACATTTTTAAAAGTATGTTCAAAGAAATAAAAGAATATGTGGTTAAAGACAGTGAGACAATGTATGAACAAAATGGCAATATAAATAACGGGTTAGAAAACCCACAAAAGTAGCCAAAAAGAAATTCTGAAACTAAAAATTACAATACAATAATGAAAATTCCCTAAAGGGACTTAAAGGCAGGGAGAAGAAAGAATCTACAAACTTGAAGACAATAAAAACAACTGGACCTGAGCAATAGGAAGAAAAAGGTTGAAGAAACGCCACCAGAACCTAAGACACCTATGGGACACCATTAACAATGCATTGTGAGGGTCTCAGAAATATTTGAAAAATAATGGTTGAAAACTCCCCAAATTTGATTAAAGAAATTAACATCAACATCCAAAAAGTTTAACAAACTCCAAGTAAGATGAATTCAAAGAAACCCACACCAAGACACATTACAATCAAACTCTCAAAAGCCAGAGACAAAAAGAGAATCAAAATAAGAGAGAAAGGATAAATTACATACAAGCAATCTTCAATAAGATTATTTGCAGATTTCTCATCAGCACTTTGAATATATCAGCCCACTGTCTTTTGATTTCAAAGTGCTAAAGAAAAAATATATACCCAGAATCCTATGTCCAGAAAAGCTGTCCTTTAAAGTTTAAATTAGGACATTTATAACAGAAAAGTTTAGAAGAGACACCAACGTTATATATTAATAAAAGATTCTCTTCAAGAAGAAGATATGAGTAATAAATATTTTCCCACCTCAGGACACACCATCAGAAAGAGATCTTGAAACAAGAACTGACATTTGAAAGGAGAAGGATACAGTTTTACAATAATAGTTGCAGACTTCAATACATCATTCTTGATCATGAATAGAAAAACCAAACAAGGTAAGGAAGGAAATCGAGGACTTAACACAATGAACTAGATCTATCAGATATATTCAGAAACACAGCAACAATAACATATACATTTTTTCTCAAGTGGATATGGAAAATTTTCTAGGGTAGACCATAGGTTAGGCCACAAATGAAGTCACAATAGATATAAAAAGATAGACAGCATACAAAGCTTCATCTGTGATTGTCAGATAATGTTAGAAATCAAAACAGAAGTAAACAAGAAAAATTACAAATTTGTGAAAATTAAAGAAAACACAATCAATGGATCAAAGAAGTCACAGGGAAGATAGAAAATACAGACAGATGAAAACGAAATCACAATACAGATAATTCCTGGCTTATAATGGCTCCACTTATGATTTTTTAACTTTATGATCATGCAAAAGGGATACACATTCAGTATAACATTTAATTACATTAGATATTCAGGATTTTATTATAAAATCAGTTTTCATTGATTTTGACTAACTGCAGGATAATGTAAGTGTTCTGAACATGTTTAAGGTAGGCTAGGCTAACCTATGGTGTTCAATAGGTGATGTGTATTGATTGCATTTTCTGCTTAGTTTAGACTTACAGTGGGTTTACTGGGACATTGTAAGTTAAATAGCTCACCTCTATACCAAAACTTATGGTACTCAGTAAAAGCTTTTATAAAGGAGAAATTCATGATGGGTGCTCATACCTGTAATCCCAACACTATGGGCAGCTGAGGTGGGAGGATCGCTTGAGCCCAGGAGTTTGAGACCAGCCTGGCCAACATAGGGAGACCGCATCTCTACAGGAAAAAAAAAAAAAAAAAAAAATTAAAAATGAGCCAGGCAATGCAATGTGTGCTGTGATCCAAGCTACTTGGGAGGCTGAGGCAGGAGGCTAACTTGAGCCCAGGAGGTCAAGGCTGCTGTGAGCCATGATTGCCTCTGCAATTCAGCCTAAGATACAGAGTAATAATGCCTCAAACTGTCTCAAAAGGGAGGGGGAGGAGGAAGGAGGAGGAAAGAGGAAGAAGAAGAAATGAAATTCATAGCTATAAACACTTTAAAAATCAAAACAAAATAAAAAAAAAAATCCCACAACATACAACCTAAGGAGCTAGAAAAAGACTACTAGTGGAAAGAAGGAGATTATAAAATTAGAGACAAGTAGAAGAGATAATAGAAAACAATCAGAATTAATTATATCAAAATTTGATTCTTTGAAAACATTGGCAAAATTGACAAACCTTTACCTAATGGACTAAGAAAAAACAGAAAAATTAAATTACCAAAATCAGAAGTGAAAATGGGATTTACTATCAATTCTCCAGAAATGTAAAGGATTGTAAGAGAGTACAATGAACCTTTGTACATAAATTGGATAACCTAGATGAAATGAACAAACTCTTTTAAAAAACCTACCGAGACTACCTCACAAATAAATAGAAAATCTGAATAGCTTTATAGCTACTAAGGAGATTGAATAATTCCTTTTTTGAAGACCTAATCAATAATCCTCCAAAAAAAGAGAAGCCTTGAAGCTGATGGCTTCAATAGTAACTTTTTAAATAATTATTATACTTTAAGTTCTGTGGTACATGTGCAGAATGTGCAGGTTTGTTATACCACTTGCCATGGTGGTCTACTGCACCCATCAATCCATCATCTACATTAGGTATCTCTCCTATTTAACAGACAACTAGTATCAGTCCTTCTCAAACTTCTCTAAAAAATGTAATAGGAAAGACCACTTCCTAATTAATTCTATATGTTCAGATATAGACCCTGATATCAAAGCCAGACAAAGACACTACAAGAAAAGAAAATAACAGACCAATCTACTTGATAAACATTGATGAGAAATTCTCAACAAAATGCAAGCAAACAAAATTCAGCAGCATACTAAAAGGATCATACACCATGACCAAGTGGGATATATTCATGGAATGCAGGATGATTCAAGATTTAAGTCAATTAATGTAAGTACACATCATTAGCAGAAGGTACGAAAAATGATCTAGCATCCTCAATTGACGCAGAAAAAACGTTTGACAAAATCCACACTGTCTCATGATAAAAACACTCAACAAACTAGGAATAAAGGCAAATACCTGAACATTATAAAAGCCGTATATTAAAAGCCCATGGCAAACATACTCAACAATGAAAAGTTGAAAGCTTTTCTTCTAAAAAGAAGAAAAGAATATCCACATTCACCACTTCCACATGGTACTGGAAGTCCTAGCCAAAAAAATTAGGAAAGAAAAAGAAAAGAAAAGACACCCAAGTTGGAAAAGAAGAAGTAAAATTGTTATGAGAAATATTTGGGACTGTAACATCCGCCCCCATACTGAGAAGGAATTGAATGACTGAAGAATTACTTCAGACAAGTCCAACTTGAAGATTAGAAGAGTTTATTAGAACTTACATACAGGGCACTCCTGGATGGCAGCAGGACATCTCTAGAGATCTGTGCTGCTTCTCATCTCTAAATTGCTTTTAAGCTAATTTTCTGGCTCTTTGCCTACTGTGGTCGAGCAATTAGACTGTTTTTCTTGGTAGACTCTCAGATACTCTCTGGGATGTTTGAGTTCTCAGGGACAACTGCTCCTCATTTGGGCCTCATGGCCTTGGCTCACTGCTGAGTCTTCAGGGTTCAGGCAATAGACATACATTAAGTATGTCCACTGTAGGTACCCTGGTGGGGGGCCCATCACACTAAAAAATTATCTCTGTTCATCAATAGTGTCCTTCTATAACATACCACCACTCTTTATTTATGGTACTTCTTTAACAATATATTCATTATTCTTTAATAGTAGACCTGTTTTTCTTACTTGCTAGATTTCGATCTTCTTGAGGGCAGAGGTTAGATTTTATTTATTGCTTAAATCACAAATTCTAAAACATGCCTTGCAGTGTATCCATACAACAAATGCATGTTACATTGAAATATTTTAATTTAGATGTGAGACCTTGACAAAGGCAGTACACCACGGATTCATTGTGCCCATTTTGAACTGTATATAAACAAAATAACACAAAGTGTAATATTTCATGTCTGGCTTCTTTCACTATATATTGCATTAGTGAGATGCATCCATGTTGTCATGTGTTCATTTGTGCTCATTTCCACATGCTATTTCATTGAGTATGTATGCATCACTGTATTTCTTACACTGTCTATAGGTATTTGTATTGTGTTGAACTTGAGGCGATTATACAGGGTTGCTATTAACATTCTTGTATATATCTTTTGTCAGCATTTGTATATATTTCTGTTGGTATACACCGAGCAGTGAAATTGCTGAGTCATATGCTAGGTAGATATGTCAAATAGTTTTCCAAATTTGTCAAACCCATCAATTTTTTGCCTAAAGGATTTTTCATCATTGAAGACCATTGTCTGATTGGATGGTAGATTAAATTAACATTAAATATCAAGAAATCATTGTTAATTTTGTTAAGTCTGAGAATGGTGTTACAATTATTTAAGGAAATGACATTTTGGGACTTCTATTTTTGTCTTTAATTACACAATTACGCCTTCAAGTATGCTATAAAACTACATAAATGAGGTGAAGAGTGATAAAAAAAGTGTCGAAATATAATTTTTTTAGGTACATAATATGTTTTGTTCTATACTTTTGTTCATTTTGAAAATTTCACAGCAAAGAGATGTATATTGATGGAAAATGAAGAAACAGAAAACTTCTAATTTGAAAATAATATTGCTATTCAGGTATAGAATTATTAGATAGAATATTAGAACTAAAAAGATAATTCAGCCTGTGTCAAAGTGAAAATTGTACCATTAAAATTTCAACAGTCAAGGACAAGGATGACTTTATTCAAAGCTTTGTTAATAGGGTAGAGAGGCCAGAATTCAGTCTGAGATCAACTCCATAGAATAAAAGGGATAGGTGCATTTTAAGAGCTTGGGTTGGGGGAATAGTAGGCTCTCTGTATTTGCTAGTTGGCCTTATTCAAAGAAAAAGTAAACTTTCTTGTATTGTGTTAATATCCTATTAACAAATAACTTACATGTGGACAAAAATAGTACTTTTAAATGCATATTATAATTGTTTCTACTAGCACGGTCTCTTTTAAAAAAGCAAATGAAATTTATATAAGATTCTACCATCAAACCTTTATTTTACCATTAGGCTTTTTTTTATTAGAACATAAAAAACTTTTTTAGCATGAGAAAATATGAAAATAAATTAAAGCAGCATTGACTCCTCACCCTTATTAGCATAGGATTAACTTTCAAAAAATGGAAATAATTTAGGAAACATCAATTCATTTTAACTCAGGAAAGAATTACTCTGTAAAATAATGGTGCCTCAAATAATAAATAAATGCATACTTAAAATTGGCATTTATTCCTTCAAGGCACATAAAATATGTAAAATTAAATCCAAGAAAAGGAGCAATTAAGTGTAATTAAAGGGAGTTTCAATGGTTAAGACAGAGGAAAATCTCCATTCTGCTTTTAATTTATCATCATGTACTTACAAAAATATGACTCTTTCCCATTTATTTACACAAGTCTTTATATTTCTGAATTTCAGAAACCAGATGCTAAAAAGTCAAAGAATTCGGGCTTCTCTTAACATTACATAACACAATTGTCCCTGGGGTAGTCCTCTTCTTCAAACACTTACCTTAACTGATATAGAATCTCACTCAAGTAGCCTGGGGCTGTTCAAAGTCATCTCTGTGATTTCCGCTTTTCACCTTTTTACTTCCTTAAATTGTTTGAGCTAATATCCCCAATCCACTTCATCAAACTCAGGTGACACATTCATATTTCTCAACTTATTTTTTCATGGCACACAATATTCTGTATTATATCCAGGATTGCACGGTATATGGGGGGATAAATCACATTATGCACCCAAAGATTTCTGCTGTCTATAGGAATTGTCCACCTAAAGATAGAAACTGAGGCAACATTAATATAGAGAGTATATTTGGGCCAAAGTTGAGGATGGCAGCCTGGGAAACACTGGAAAGTGGTCTGGGGAAACAAAAGGGTGGCTCAATTCTTTAAGAAAAATGGATGAATCAGTAGAGGAGGTGATTATAAAAGTTGTTGGTCGGGCATGGTGGCTCATGCCTGTAATCCCAGCACTTTGGGAGGCCGAGGCAGGTGGATCACAAGGTCAGGAGATCGAGACTATCCTGACCAACATGGTAAAACCCCATCTCTACTAAAAACACAAAAATTTACTGGGTGTGGTGGTGCATGCCTGTAATCCAGCTACTCGGGAGGCTGAGGCTGGAGAATCTCTTTAACCCAGGAAGCGGGGGTTGCAGTGAGCCGAGATCGCGCTACTGCACTCCAGCCTGGTACAAGAGCAAGACTCTGTCTCAAAAAAAAAAAAAAAAAAGTGTCAGGAATTCTCAGTGGTTTACAGAAATCATTGATTAGTAATTGGCTATACATTGTTGAACTCATATCCATTTGAGGTATGAGTTATGGTGTCCAGCATGTGGCATTGTTAGGTTAATTTATGACTGTTGGTGGTGACAGTCATAGCTCAAGGTGGAAGTGAGGTGTGGCTGCTATCACTTTTCAGTACCTCTCTGGGCCTGATCATTTAAAGGGGTTTGCATTCCTCAGATAAAATAATTCTTTCCTTTGTCAGAATCATTCTCAGTTTTATTATTTGTGGCTGCCTGGCTTCTATTCTACACGTTTACAAAGACTGTAATCTCAACACTTGACTTCTTTTGCTGTGTGTAATTTTCCGGAAGTGTAACTCTTTTACTCTTGTTGCTTTTTATGGTCAATCCTAAATAATGAAATTCAGAAAATATGGTTAAGTATAGAGTTTAATCAAGTGCAAAGCTTAAGGATGGCAGCATGGACATACCAACTCTAAATGAGTGGGGTCAACATTCCAAAGTAGAGTAATTACCCTGCCCTCAGTGTCTCTGTTTAAAAAAAAAAAGAAGTGGAGAAATTAAGTTTTCACTCATAAAGGTAGAGACAGAAATTTCATCAGGATTACAACATTTTCCTTAGGAAACCAGAAAATACCCACAATAATTTGATTAGTCACAGATCGCTACATTCCAAGGACAATTATTTTATTTTTCTGTGAGGAGGAGTAGTGATCTGAGGGGGTCTTATGCTGGGTGCCATTTTGTCTTAATTGTTTTCAGGGAAAAAATACAGCAGAAGTTGCAGCTGCATGCCATGTGACTCAGGCCACATAGCTACATTCCTCTTAAGGCTTCAGAATAATTTCAAGTTCCAACAGCTTTGTTTGAATTCTTTAATTTCAAAATTCAGTTTTGATATTTCTGTATTCCTGATAAATGTGTGTGTATGTGTGTGTGTGTGTGTATATGTGTGTGTGTGAATTTTGTTTTGGACTGTAAGAGCAGATATGAGAGTAAATTAATTTTACTCTTCAGATTTCAGCACACTCTTCTCATCAATGTGTATAAAACCCTGTTCTAGTTAACTTGTGCTGTGTTGTGGCACAGTGTGTTTACTTGGTTTTGTTTGGTCTATCAGACTCTGTTCTTTTCCCTTTGCATCCAATTGTCTCTCCCTTTTCTCACTTCTCATAGGAACCTACTCAAAGGCGTCTGGCTTATATCCTTGGATGTGAGATATCTTTGAAAAATATATTGGATATAGTGAATGTCTGTGTCATATAATATGTCTGTGCATATTATAGTATAGGTATTTTCCTGTGTCCTGCCTTGAAAAATATATCAGAACTATTTTTTATGATCTACACAAGTTGTATGTATCTCCATCACAGTTAATTAAATTACAACATTGTATTTCAAAGAGGGCCTTGCCACATTTAATCATTTCTGTAAGGAAAACTGAGTAACTACATTCTGCACTCCACAATCCAAATACTGTTAGAACTTAGGTGTTTCTGTAAGAGATTGTTCTGAAGTATATAACTGAGAGTCAGAATAGTAGTTCCTAGGGTTTATGCTTACTTATTTTCTAAGAACTATCAGATTGCCTCCAAATGGTAGCAATGGCCTACACTCCCACCAAAAAAGTATAAGCTCCTATTTTCACATCTTAGATGGTAAGTCACCTTTACCTACTTGATTTGGTCAATAGAGTGCACAATGGTATCTCATTGTTGTTGACATTTACATTTTTCTGATTACTAAAGAAATTGCACTTATTTTCATATACTTAAAATTATTCTGTGAATTGCATATTCAAATTCTTTTCCTAATTTTCTTTTTAATTTTTATCTTCTTGTTAATTTTGAAATTAATTATACTTAAAATATTTTATTAGGTTTAGCTGCTAAAATATCTTCTCCCAATGTCCTAACATTTTTCCATTAAACTTCCCTATAGTTTCCATTGCTTAGAAGTACTTTATTGTTTTTTCTGATGTGTATTTTAATATTTAAAAGTGTAAAAAAGTTATATGGATGGATGAATAATTGGTTCATGTTGAAAGAAATATATGTATTTATATATAAATATATAAAGGTATATATTTATATTACTATATATATATAGTCTGTGGGGGTTGGTATGTGTTTAGGAACGAAAAACCTCAAATGAATGAGAGAAAATAAAAACCATCTTAGCCTCAAATACATTTCTTAAACCATTTAAATTTGTAATTAATGCCTTTCTCCTACTG
>NW_016810178.1:451151-461306 GCF_001698545.2 Rhinopithecus bieti
TGTAAACTAGTTCAACCATTATGGAAAACAGTATGGTGATTCCTCAAGGATCTAGAATTAGAAGTACCATATGACCCAGCCATCCCATTACTGGGTATATACCCAAAGGATTATAAATCATGCTGTTGTAAAGGCACATGCACACGTATGTTCATTGTGGCACCATTTACAATAGCAAAGACTTGGAATCAACCCAAATGTCCATCAGTGACAGACTGGATTAAGAAAATGTGGCACATATACACCATGGAATACTATGCAGTCATAAAAAAGGATGAGTTTGTGTCATTTGTAGGGACATGGATGCAGCTGGAAACCATCATTCTCAGCAAACTATTGCAAGAACAGAAAACCAAACATCGCATGTTCTCACTCATAGGGGAACTGAACAATGAGACCACTTTGACTCGGGAATGGGAACATCACACACCGGGGCCTATTATGGAGAGGGGGGAGTGGGGAGGGATTGCAT
Organism: Rhinopithecus bieti; assembly: GCF_001698545.2. Classification (NCBI taxonomy): domain Eukaryota; kingdom Metazoa; phylum Chordata; class Mammalia; order Primates; family Cercopithecidae; genus Rhinopithecus; species Rhinopithecus bieti. Next base: position 451,624 of record NW_016810178.1, read on the forward strand.
TGGGAGTTATACCTGATGTAAATGATGAGTTGATGGGTGCTGACGAGTTGATGGGTGCAGCACACCAACATGGCATGAGTATACATATGTAACAAACCTGCATGTTATGCACATGTACCCTAGAACTTAAAGTATAATAATAATAAAAAAATCCAATACACTAAAAAAAAGAAAAGAAAAAAAAAAGAAAGTGTGATGATAGCTATTGATGTGTTAGATCCATTACCAGAAGAATCCAGCAAAAAATTACATGGTGCTAGTAAGTCAATATCATCAGATGCTGGGAACAGAGAGACAGTTAATTCCATTAATAAATAATTTGTTTTATCCAACATATGGAATCAAACAGAAAGTTTGATTCAATCAGAAACATCTACGATTTTTGTGACTGATATTTGAAATTTAATTAAGATGTTCAATGTTGAATCTAAAGCTATTTTTTTCGTAATGATATAAATACAAATTTGAAGGAAAAATATATAATGCTCTAAACATTGTTCTTGCAAACTTCAGAAGCTTCTGAGCAAGATGTTCTTGGAATTTTGTTGCAAAAAAATTTATAAACACAACTGAAGCAGCAGCAATCCTCTACCAATCAAAACAAAAGTTGTAGTAGTAAAAGATGTATCCTTATATAAGTAGAGAATATTTTAAAGAAGACTTTATACACAATCAATACTACAGTACATGATTTCACCTTTTCTACTTATATTAAAGGACATTTAAACTTTTTTTTTTTTTTTTTTTTTTTGAGACAGAGTTTCCCTCTGTTGCCCAGGCTGGAGTGCAGAGGCACAATCTCAGCTCACTGCAGCCTCGGCCTCCTGGATCCAAGAGATTCGCCTGCCTCAGCCTCCCGAGTAGCTGGAATTACAGGTGCCACCACCATGCCTGGCTAGTTTTTACATTTTTAGTGGAGACGGGGTTTCACCATGTTGGTCAGGCCGGTCTCGAACTCCTGATCGGTGTTCCACCGGCTTCAGCCTCCCAAAGTGCTGGGATTACAGCCGTGAGCCTCCGCACCAGGCCAGAACATTTAAACTTTTAAAAGTTGTATGTAAATTGATTTTTCTACAATGACATTGAAGATTTTTTTGGTAAATATTTTCTCTAAAAATATGGAGGCATTTTGTTCAAACTATGTTATAAATCTTTAAGTATTCACAAAATTGAGAAAACTAATCTTTTGATGATTTTATTATAATTATTGACATTAAACTTAAAAAATGAAAATATTAGACTATATTTCTTTAAAATTCCAGTAGAAAATACATGTAAAAATATATGTAATGTAATAAAATTAAGGCCTATGTTAAGCAATATCTAAATCTGATAAAACTTTAAATGATCAAAATTTTAGAAAATTATTTGGCTTATTTTATCTTGTAAATATGCTTTTTGAAGAAAAGTACCCTCAATGAAGGTAAAATGATAGTGCCTATAAAAATATTTCAGCTGAAATGTTAACATATTATAGTGAGAGAAGAAAACACGAGGAAGAAGTGCCAAGATGGCTGACTAGAAGCAGCTAGTTCATGCTGCTCTCATGGAGAGGAGACACAGTGGCAACTAACCACTGTCTCTTTAAGTGGATCATCCAAGTGGCCATGCTGAGATTCATCAAGGAAGCCACGGAAACCCATGGAGATCAGGGAGGAGTGAGGCAGGACAGCTACTCACCTGGGATTGTCACAGAGCCAGGGAGGTTCCCTACTGCAGGGAAAAGGTGAGTGAGTGACAGCCCTTGGAGATCCACACTTCTGCCATAGACCTTTGCAATCCTGGGCACGGGAGATCCCCCTGACCCTTCTCGACTTCCATGGAAGGCCTCCTAGGGATTGGTCAGAGCCACCACTCAAGCCCACAATGAGCACAACAAGCCTTGGATCTTTGAGCACCCTGGTGCTAGCTGCCATAGCCCCGCCAACTAGGTAGACTAGGCTTTTTTGCATGCCCCTAGGATAGGGGTCACATTCACGGTGCTGGGAGTGTATGAAATTGGGCCCTGTCTCCTCTGCACCTTGCTAGGCAACGACCATTGGTCTGGTCCTCAGAATAGCCACCTTGCCTTTACTTGAGCACTCTGGCTGGTTGTGGCCCTGTTGGTTACCTCTGGGAGCTCTGTCCCAGAGAAATGCAGATGTCCCAGAGATTATAACACTGAGCTGGAAAAACAACTGCAAATTTAAAATAAAAAATTGGCATCCTGAGAACTATAGCAGGGATGACTTCTAAATACCAAATATAAATTGCACACAAACAGTACTGACAGCTAAATTCTGCATGTGTGAGGGAGGCTGCTAAGGGCACAAGAAAAACAAAACATAAATCACAACAGGCAGAAGAAAAACAATCTTTTCTTGAAAAATACATAAGGAAACTCAGTAGAATAACAACATAATCAAATTTGAAGGAGAGAAAAGATTATTTAAAAATGACTGAAAATAAACAGAACCTCAGAGACCTATGGGACAATATAAACCAGACTAATAGTTGTTCAAATTGATTTTCAGAACATGAGAAGAGAAAGAAAAAGAAAGAAAAAAATACTTGAAGTAATAATGGCTGAAAACCTCCTAATTTTGTGGAACACATTAATTTACAGATCCAAGAAGCTCAACAAATCCCACGCAGGATAAACACAAAGGATCCAATGGGGGAACATCACATTGCTGAAAGACAAAGAGAAAAAGAAATTCTTGAATCCACACAAAGAAAAATTAAATTATTCAAACAGAACAACAGTAAAATTAATAGATAACTTATTAGTAACCGTAAAAGCTAGAAAACATTGGAATGACTTTTTTTCAAAAGGATAAAGGAAGAATGAAGACATGTAAATGAGAATTTGATATCCTTCAAAATGTAGGCAAGTACAGCCATTTTAGAAGAATAAAAGGTGAGTTTCTAGAGGAAAGTTTTTTTTTTTTTTTTTTTTTGGAGACAGAGTCTCGCTCTCGTCACCTGGGACTGGAGTGGGAGGTGGGCCGGATCTCAGCTCACTGCCAAGCTCCGCCTCCCGGGTTGACTCCATTCTCGGCGCCTCAGCCTCCGGAGTAGCTGGACTACAGGGCGCCCGCCACCTCGCCCAGCTAGATTTTTGCTATTTTTTAGTAGAGACGGGATTTCACCGTGTTAGCCCAGCGATTGGTCTCGATCTCGCTGGACCTTCGTGATCCGCCCGACTCGGCCCTCCCAAAGTGCTGGGATTACAGGCTTGCAGCCACCGCGCCCAGCCAAGAAAGTATATTTCATGGAGGATGGTGACTCAGATGTACAAGGCTGATGAAAGCGGAGTTTTGGCGGAAGGGAGATATTTTTAGGTAATGGATAGATTTTATATTGTGATTGTGGAATCAAGTAAACATGTATACATTAAGGTCAAAACTCAGCAAATTGAACCTAATATGTTATTAGCATGTAAATTAACCTCAATAAGAAATGCTGCCAATGAGAAAGCGCACTCAGGTGTGATTGGGTGGAGTTCATAATTTGTTTCTTACTGTGAAGCTAAGAAAATAATTTTATGGCACTATTTACACCGTTATTCTTCCAAGAACCCTGACAGAATCTGGATAATATTTATGTTGGAACTAGAATTATATTAAAAAGTGCCAAGAATGGAGAGTCCAGCCGCTAATTATAAACAGCGGAAAGTAATAAGATACTTGAATAAGCTCCACATTTCTTTAGGAAGGCATATTTATTATTTAAAACATTTTGACTGGATAATTTGATGTAGATAAATCATTAGTCTTTTAATGCGGCATTGCGAAATGCAATTCGTCAGTTTTTTGCATAACTAGATGCAATTTTAAAAGTGTTAGTTTTAGTGGACGGAGTTTTTCTTCATTTAGGCCTTTAAATTGGAAGCTGAAACTTTTAGGCTTTAAAAGCTAATTTAGAAAAATTATTTAAAAATCCCTAGCAAGACGGCGCCGCGGTGTGGTGCCTCACGATGTAATCCCAGCTCTTTGGGAGCGCCAAGGCGGGCCGGATCACGAGGGTCAAGAGATTAAGACCATGCTGGCCAACATTGATGAAACCCCATCTCTTACCAAAAATACAAAAATCATCCGGTTGTGCGCTGGCACACACCTGTAATCTGAGTCTACTCGCCGGAGGGACGAGGCCCAGAATTGCCTTGAACTGGGGAAGCGCCAGAGGTTGCGTGAGGGCCCGAAGATTATGGCACTGCCCACTCCAGCCTGGAGACAGAGCAAAAACTCCGTCTTAAAAAAAAAGAGAAAATCCTGAGTAACACAGGGAGAAGACAAGAGGAATGAAGAAAATTAAAATACCGAAGTTTATGGCTGTGGGCATATAGTAAAAAGAAAGGTGACAATTGCTCTAGAATTCTAATGAATACAACTTTATCAATAGCGGTTAAAAAATAATAATAATAATAAAGAAAAAATATGGTTAAAGGAAAGGAGGAAATTGAAAGTTGATATTAACACTTTTTAAAATTGGCCATAAACTCATTGTTTAGGTTTATATGCCCTATATTTTAAAATGATTGAAGCACTAAAACAATCATATATTAGAAATTTTTAAAAGTTTGAACATTTGTTATGTAAAAAAATTTTTATATGTTTGAAAAGTCTGATTTATGGGAAATTTATGTTATTTATTTATTAGCTCTATTTCTTGTTACCTATTTAGAAAAAGTATTTTTAGGCCATTGCTAATAAATTTACTCAGTAGATATAAAACTAATAGTAGCTGATAGAATAAATGATTGGAAGAACTATTAATAATTGCTCATGCACCTTAAATATTTTGGCGGAAAATATTAAAAACTAGAGCAGATATATTATAATATATATATATAATTATAAGAGTAGAATATTTTTGTTTTTCCGTTGTATCTGGAACTGTTCAATGTCATCTATATACATTAACTTCTTCAGGCTTTGGCGGCTGGGCCTGTGAGTGCACCATCATTGCATATGTAAAGCTGAGGCCACAAGAAAGGTTAGGTGGTACATCTCAAATGATATAACTATTTCATTAGACCAAATAATGTCAGAGTAAAAGGTTGAGATAAAAGGCCTCGCGAAATATAGCCTTATTAAGTTAAAAATGTATTTAAATACTTACTAAAAATTAGCCTTATGCACCAACAATGCTTTGATAAGAAATATATAAGTTAATGTCTCTTTACACTAAAATGCTTAAAAGAGAGTCGATGATAATTTTAATACACATTTATGCTAAAGGGAAAGGTAATTAGAAGCAGAAATTGAAGTTTAATGGCCATGTAGGTCCTTGTTTCTCACATTTACTGGGAACTCACTGAGCAGCGGCGTAGCTCTTCCCAGAGACACCATGAAGGTGAGGGCATAGCCATCTTGACCTCCTCCCCGGAGGAAACCACTGACCTTTCTGGGATATGGAAGTAGTAAGCTCCAAAAGGGTCGGCTACTGCTAAGCTACAATTCAAGTGGAGAGGCCTCCTTTCTCTGAATTTAATACAAATAAAACAATTGAAAATATCTGTATCAGCAATAACTTTAAACCAGCTTAAAACTTGAAAAATTTCACATGCAAAGACCACCCTCAAAAACTCAGCTCTGCTAAAAATAGATTTACTGGACACAGATAAGTGCACAAAAAACCATACGGTATTTGCTTTAGCCTAGCCCAATAATAAACAGTAACTGCTTTAGCTTAAATATTTTTAAAGTTTTCAGATATTCGACCATTAAAAAAACAAAATTAAAGGAGTAAAGAAAAAGTGAAGTAGGAAAATTAGTCAGTCTGTGCCCGTAATGAAAGCCTTTTAAAAAACTCTTTATATAAGAATGATCTTCACCTTTTTTCTCCCTTGGCTAGTGACTTTACATTTTTATTAAAGTAAATGAGGTTTTTTCCAAAACCTTCCCAACAAATATAAAACATTTTTTTAATATTTAAATGGGTTCTAAAATTTAAACAAAAATAATAATGAAAAGTAAACACTTAAATTTTCTTTTTTATTATATACTTATAGTTCTGGCAGGTACATGCTGCAGAATGTGCAGTTTTTGTTAACATAGCGCATATACATGTGCCATCGGTGTTTGCTGTATCATCAACCTGTTCGGCTACATTAGATATTTCTCCTAAAGCTATCCCCTCCCCTACCTAGCCCGCCATTCCCTGATAGGGCCCTGATGTGTGATGATTCCCTTCCTGTGTCCATATGCTTCTCATTGTTCAATTCCCACTTAATGAGTGCAGAAACATGCCGGGTATTTGGTTTTCTGTTCTTGAATTAGTTTTGCTGAGTAATAATGGTTTCCAGCCCATCATTCCATGTCCCTCCAAAGGACATAACTCATTCCTTTTTATGACTCCATGGTGTTATATGTGCACATTTTCTTTATCCAGTCTATCGTGCTGGGCATTTGAGTTGGTTCCAAGTCTTTTTGCTATTGTGAATAGCCTGCGCAATAAACATATGTGTACATGTGTCCCCTTTATTTAGCTAGAATGATGTATAATCCTTTTTGGGTACTGTATATACACAGTAATGGGCATGGCTTTAGGTCAAGTGATATTTCCCAGTTCTAGATCCTTGGAGGAATTGCCACACTGTCTTCCACAATGATTGAACTAATTTACACTCCCGCCAACAGTGTAAAAGCATTTCTATTTTCTCTACATCCTCTCCAGCATCTGTTGTTTCCTGACTTTTTAATGATTGCCATTCTAACTGGCCATGAGCATTGTAATCTCGTTGTGATTTTGATTTGTATTTCTCTAAGGACCAGTGATGATGAACTTTTTAAAATATGTCTGTGGCTGCACCATAAATGTTCTTCTTTAGAAATGTCTGGTTCATATCCTTTGCCCACTTTTTGAGGGGGTTATTTTTTTTCTTGTTAATCTGTTTAAGTTGTTTGTAGATTCTGGATATTACTTTGTCAGTGGGGTAGATTGCAAACATTTTTTCCCATTCTGTAGGTTGCCTGTTCACTCTGATGATAGTATCTTTTGCAGTGCAGAAGCTCTTTAGTTTAATCACATCCCATTTGTCTATTTTGGCCTTTGTTGCTATTGCTTTTGGTGTTTTAGTCATGAAGTCTTTGCCCATGCCTATGTACTGAATGGTATTGCCTAGGTTTTCTTCTAGGGTTTTAAGGTTTTAGGTCTTATGTTTAAGTCTTTAATCCATCTTGAGTTAATTTTGTATAAGGTGTAAGGAAGGGATCCAGTTTCAGCTTTCTGCATATGGCTAGCCAGTTTTCCCAACACCATTTATTAAATAGGGCATCCTTTCCCCCTTGCTTTGTTTTGTCAGGTTTGTCAAAGATCAGACGGTTGTATATGTGTGGCATTATCTCTGAGGCCTTTGTTCTGTTTCATTGGTCTATCCATCTATTTTGTTACCCATACCATGCTATTTTGGTTACTGTAGCCTTGGAGTATAGTTTGAAGTCAGGTAGTATGATGCCTCCAGCTTTGTTCTTTTTGCTTAGGATTGTGTTGGCTATGTAGACTCCTTTTTCGTCACATATAAAATTTAAAGTAGTTTTTTCCAACTCTGTGGAGGCAGTCAATGGTAGCATGATAGGGATAGCATTGAATCTATTAATTACTTTGGGCAGTGTGGCCATTTTGATGATATTGATTCTTCCTATGTATGAGCATGAATGTTTTTCCATTTGTTTGTGTCCTCTCTTATTTCCTTGAGAAGTGGTTTGTAATTCTCCTTGAAGAGGTCCTTCACATCCCTTGTAAGTTGGATTCCTAGGTATTTTATCCTCTTTGTAACAATTGTGAATGGGAGTTCACTCATGATTTGTCTGTCTGTCAGTTACTGGTGTATAGGAATGCTTGTGATTTTTGCACATTGATTTTGTATCCTGAGACTTTGCTGAAGTTACTTATCAGCCTAAGGAGATTTTGGGCTGAGACAATGGGGTTTTCTAAATATACAATCATGTCATCTGCAAACAGGGACAATTTTACTTCCTCTTTTCCTACTTGAATACCCTTCATTTCTTTCTCTTGCCTGATTGTCCTGGCCAGAACTTTCAACACTATGTTGTTTAGGAATGTTGAGAGAGGGCATCCTTGTCTTGTACCAGTTTTCAAAGGGAATGCTTCNTTTTTTTTTTTTTTTTTTTGAGACAGAGTCTCGCTCTGTCACCGGGACTGGAGTGGAGTGGCCGGATCTCAGCTCACTGCAAGCTCCGCCTCCCGGGTTGACTCCATTCTCGGGCCTCAGCCTCCGGAGTAGCTGGGACTACAGGCGCCCGCCACCTCGCCCAGCTAGATTTTTGTATTTTTTAGTAGAGACGGGATTTCACCGTGTTAGCCAGGATGGTCTCGATCTCGTGACCTCGTGATCCGCCCGACTCGGCCTCCCAAAGTGCTGGGATTACAGGCTTGAGCCACCGCGCCCAGCCCAAGAAAGTATATTTCATGAGATGGTGACTCAGATGTACAAGCTGATGAAAGGGAGTTTTGGGGAAGGAGATATTTTTAGGTTAATGGATAGATTTTATATTGTGATTGTGGTAATCAAGTAAACATGTATACATTAGTCAAAACTCAGCAAATTGAACCTAATATGTTATTGAATGTAAATTATACCTCAATAAGAAATGCTGCAATGAGAAAGGCACTCAGGTGTGATTGGGTGGAGTTCATAATTTGTTTCTTACTGTGAAGTAAGAAAATAATTTTATGGCACTATTTACACCGTTATTCTTCCAAGAACCCTGACAGAATCTGGAATAATATTTATGTTGGAACTAGAATTATATTAAAAAGTGCCAAGAATGAGAGTCCAGCGTAATTATAAACAGGAAAGTAATAAATACTTGAATAAGTCACATTTCTTTAGGATAGGATATTTATTATTTAAAACCATTTTGACTGGATAATTTGATGTAGATAAATCATTAGTCTTTTAATGGGCATTGGAAATGCAATCGTCAGTTTTTTGCATAACTAGATGAATTTAAAATGTATAGTTTAGTGGACGGAGTTTTCTCATTAGGGCTTTAAATTGGAAAGCTGAAACTTTTAGCTTTAAAAGTAATTTAGAAAATTATTAAAAATCCTAGCAAGACGGGCCGGGTGTGGTGCCTCACGCCTGTAATCCCAGCTCTTTGGGAGGCCAAGGCGGGCGGATCACGAGGTCAAGAGATTAAGACCATGCTGGCCAACATGATGAAACCCCATCTCTACCAAAAATACAAAAATCATCCGGTTGTGGTGGCACACACCTGTAATCTGAGCTACTCGGGAGGACGAGGCAGAATTGCTTGAACCTGGAAGGCAGAGGTTGCAGTGAGCCGAGATTATGGCACTGCACTCCAGCCTGGAGACAGAGCAAAACTCCGTCTAAAAAAAAAGAGAAAATCCTAGTAACACAAGAGAAGACAAGAGGAATGGAAGAAATTAAATACCGAAGTTTATCTGTGGGATATAGTAAAAAAGAAAGTGACAATTGCTCTAGAATTTAATGAATACAACTTTATCAATAGGTTAAAAAATAATAATAATAATAAAGAAAAATATGGTAAAGGAAAGAGGAAATTTGAAAGTTGATATTAACACTTTTAAATGGCCATAACTCATTGTTTAGGTTATTGCCTATATTTTAAAATGATTGAAGCACTTAAAACAATCATATATTAGAAATTTTAAAAGTTTGAAACATTTGTTATGTAAAAAATTTTTAT
>NW_016810178.1:465478-497537 GCF_001698545.2 Rhinopithecus bieti
GCTAGCTTTTGAATGTGTTTGCTCTTGCTTCTCTAGTTCTTTTAATTGTGATGCTAGAGTGTCACTTTTAGATCTTTCCAGCTTTCTCTTGTGGGCATTTAGTGCTATAAATTTCCCTCTACACACTGCTTTAAATGTGTCCCAGAGATTCTGGTATGTTGTATCTTTGTTCTCGCTGGCTTCAAAGAACATCTTTATTTCTGCCTTCATTTTGTCATTTACCCAGTAGTCATTCAAGATCAGACTGTTCAGTTTCCATGTAGTTGTGTGGTTTTGAGTGAGTTTCTTAATCCTGAGTTCCGATTTGATTGCACTGTGGTATGAGAGACTGTTTGTTATGACTTCCGTTATTTTGCATTTGCTGAGGAATGTTTTACTTTCAATTACGTGGTCAATTTTACATGTAACTATCTGTAACAAGCTCTAGGAGGTCACCTAGTGATCTCTCAGATTATTTTCCCTGTTATGCTCACATGACCTATCTTATGTCCCATGGGAAAAGAGACTATGTCTTATGAGAATTTCAATTTCTTTTGTACTGGGGTAAAGATAATTGATATAAATGTTGTCTACCAATTATATGCTTAGTTTTATACTAATCAAATATATCAGAAAAGCAGATTCAATTACATCAATATGAAGAATTGAAATGATTTTATTCCTCAATGTGGATTGCCTGTTTTAACTGCCAGCGACCGACAGATTGACTTCATAGGTGAGATACATAAACTGATCAGTAAAATTCAAAGGACAGCAAGTCTTGCATTCCTAATTTATTTTTAAAGCATAGTGAACAGATTCTGGAGATCAAATTGGCTAACATTCATTATGACATATTCTCAAAAGAAGTCGTAATCTTTACCATAAACTTTTATGGCTGTGAAGTCTACACCAAACAGAGAACTAGAAGTGGCCCTGATTATTTCAGCAAAGCTTCTATGGATGGGTACATGATCTTATGGAACTTGTAGATAACCAGTGAATAAATAGCATCATAGTATTAGGATCTTCTAAATTGTTTCTGAAGGTCAGGGCCGACTTCTTTGATCTTCTTATTTTTCTATCTTCTAATTAAATTCTGGCTCTGAAAATTTGTATGGAAGCCCTGTGAGACTAAACAATATCAGATGGTAGCAACAGTTCACAAGGCATCATGTGCCAGTAACGAGGAATATAGACACCTGTGTCCCACTGTACAGAAGTTCCTTACTCAGTGGAATTCATTTCTTATTTATTATGAAATACAGATAACAGCATCATCACTAAAACCTACTGCACAAAGAGCCTTCCTACTCTACCTCGAACACTGGCACTCAAGACTTCATCATAAAAGTCACCTTGTAAAGATGTGGATCTCATCTGTCTCGGAGAAGCAAGTATTTGAAAATTACTCTGTAACTTGTGCTCCTGGTAGTCAATAAGTATATTTTGAGACTAAAGTAGTTCTTGAGGTTTATACTTCCAGTTGAGTAAGGAATTGATCATGAAAACCTGAAAAACTGTGCCATGATACAGTCCAGATATCTACTATGTGGAACAGAATGAAAGAGAGTTGAAGAAATCTTATTTTTGACACTTTAATTACCATCATTATATTTATCTTTTGCTAGCTTAATAGTTTTTGGTTCCCTGATTGATTCATTCCATCTGTCCTAAAAACTGCCCCTGAGACCTTAGGTAAGGGATATAGTCCTAATTGAAGGGAGCCTTAGTTTCTAGATAGCTCTTGTGCAGATTCCTGTTGTTCAGAATAAGTATGATATTCATCACCTTTACAGAACTGATACTGTCTGGAGTACTCTTTTACTCACTGTTTATTAAAAACCGTATTGTACTTATGATTTCCCATTTAAGAGAATTCTCCACAACTGTCAAGATAAGTCTTTAATAAAGCAAGCAGTTATGAGGCTACTCTCTTTTTGGGAAAATTACATATCACTTGAACTTGTTGGATTTAAATCTACAGTGATCCACCAGAGGAAAAATAATGGGGAAAACAAAGTTAAACACATAATTCAAAATAAATCAGAGAGCCTTTAGGAGCTTACATGTTTTTCTTAACACTGCTTAAAGTGTAAGGTTGGTGAGAATGTAATCATTTTTTACCTTGATCTGAACCATTTCTACCTTAGTAAACTAATCCAGTTACTGGATATGTGCTCATACTATACAGATCATAGCTTGATTTATATTACTATTTCTGTCAGTCTATCCTTCTGAAACAAAAATTATCTTAATAGTTACCTAAATATATTGCTTTGTACCAAATATTTCAGCCATGTAAATAGCACAGTATGACCATGAATGGACAGGAAGTTAATTGTGGTACTGATGCCCAACAGTTTGTGCAAAGTCATAGTGGAAAATTGCAGATTTCAATTCCATTATTATTATATCTTGGATTACTCAATTGCAAGTCTCTACACCTTTATTTTTTTTTAAAAGGCCCTTTAAATTTTCTAGTTCTATTTTTTTACTAATATATTAATATTTATTAAGCACCTACTGGAACACACACTGTTCTAAAGTGCTGAGATTTGACACTGAGCAAAGCAGACCACCTCTCCATCTGGAAGATTACACTCTTGGCAGAGGAGTGGTAGGGATGGGAAAGAAGACAGCAGACAGTATGGGAGCTAGTGATGAATGCAATAAAGAAAATAAAGGACAAAAGAGGATAAAGAGTGATGGGAATATTATTTTATACAGGGAAGTCAGAGATAAGGAGGAAAGATAACACTTCTTTTGGTACCAAGATTTACAAAGAGTTTAACAACAGGTATTTCTAAATGCCATTAATGAAACTATCAATAGCCTTTCAATGACAGCAAAAGCAGTTTTACTCTTTTAAAACAATTTTCTTTTCTTTTCCCCAAATACAAAATGTTCTTATTCACTTGTGCAGATTAAAACTCAAAATATTTTTGTTGTGACAATGCCACGACAGTTAAAGTGTGTGTGTATAGAATATTTTTTCATTGTAAATTGAATAAAGGAAGAAAAACTTTGGCGTTACTTCAACTGATTTCTAATCACCTACAGATATGACACAATTTATTACAAAATTTAGGATGAGTTTTTGTCATCGTAATCTATAATTCAGGTTGTCTGTCAATGTATAAAATCCCAAACCCTGACATTGGCACTGATATCTGTGAATGTTTGCATAAACTTTCAACCCATATAGATGCCTGTTTGCAGACTGCATCTCATCCCACTTTTTTTTTTTTTCTTATTAAGCAGTGTACATTTTTAGATTTTGCTCAAAGTGAGGGACATTTTCTGGCCATGCTAAATAAACATCTACTAATCTGAATGTACTTTATCTGTTATGGGGAAAACTGTGAAAGTGGTAACTTCCTCTTCAGATGCCTTTTAGACTACACTGGTTTAAATTGGTAGCAGATACCAATCTGTCTGGATTTTGCATTGTGAGAGTATGCAAAATATTTTAATATATTATTAAATATAGGAAAAGAATCTGCCTAACTGAGACATTCCCCAGGAGCAGCCTGGAGTGTGGCAGCCCCACTGGGCAGCAAGAGCCAGATGAGCAGCAGCATTCATAGTGTCAATAGTCTAGCTCTCAGGGACTCCTATTCTTATGGTAAGGATGAATGTACAACATCAAGGAAACACCCTGTGGGACAAAAGAGTTTGGATGGGAGGCCTTGAGTCCCAGATCTTTCTGCTGGTGGGAAGTTGCTTTTAGCAGAGGCATAAGCGCAGTGCTGGGTTCAGTGGGAAAATCTACAGTTCTTCCTCAACAGTCAGGCAGTTCTGAAGGATCCTGGAGAAGGGGACTTCTTTTCCCTCTTATCTACCACTGCAGACATAGCTGGGGCTTTTTTCATGGGAGCTTGGAATGAATGCACCTATAGAGAGCCTTTCTGGAACATTTAAGGGTGACTGCATTCCCACTGGAGGGCCCTTCAGGTTCAGGTTTGCATGAGGGGTAGAGTCTCAATTCCCTTCCACTTGGAACATCAACATTCCTGCAGATAAAAGAGGTGGCTATCTGCTCTGAATAGCTGGAATATTGATTCAGGAGTGTGACTAAGAAGTGGATCACTTTCCTGCTGGCCTGGCAGGGGAGCTGAGGTGGCTCCCACACTTTCCCATGATAATACCTTAGTGCATTCACTGAGAATTCCCCAAGCCACTTCTGTCAAGGTTGGGACCTCTGCCCACCATTGGTATTGCGTTTTCCCTCCTGCTTTAGCCACAGCTTGTTTCTACCCAGAGACACCTCCCCTAATGGCCTAAAGCTTGAACTATTCAACTCAGTAAATAAAATACCGGGGAAAAATAAATAGAAAAAGTGCACAACACAGAGAAATGAGATAAACTTTAAGAGAGTTCTGTCACTCCAACTCAGTGAACCTGCTCACACACTAAGTACATTGCTATTACAGCCAGCATCTGAGAAAGCCATCATACAAGTGCACTCTGTAACCAAAGAACTCATACAGAGTCTTCACCTCAGGAGGCACCAAGCACCAAATTAGAGTACAATAAACTATAAACACTAAAGTCACATCATTAAGGGGTTAAAAATTGAAATTACAATAACACAGTCAAATAAAAAATAAATTCAAGATTAATTAGAATAAATACTCTACCCAAGTGAGAAGAAACCAGAAAAATAATTCTGGCAAAATAGCAAAACAAGATTCTATAATACACTCAAAATATCACACTATCTCTCCAGCAATGAATGCAAACCAAGATGAAATCATTGAAATACCAAATAAAAAATTCAAAAGGTTGATTATTTAGCTACTCAAGGAGATACAAGAGAAAGGTGAAAAACAACATAAAGAAATTTAAGAAAAATTCAGGATATGAATGAAAACTTTTCTTAAAAGATAGATATTTTAAAGAAAAACCAATCAGAACTTCTGGAAATAAAGGACACATTTAGGCAATTACAGAATGCAGTACGAAGTTTTAACAATAGACTAGACCACGTAGAAGAAAGAATTTCAGGGCACAAAGACAAGGGTTTTGAATTAACACAATGAGACAAAAATAAAGAAAAAGGAATCCAAAGAAATGAACAAAGTCTCCGAGAGATATAACTATGTAAAATGGCCAAACCTAAAAATAATTGGTTTCCTGAGAGAGAAAAAAAGGCAAAAAAATTGAAAAACTTATTTGAGAGAATAATTGAGGACAATTTTCCTGGCCTTGCTAGAGATTTTGATATACAAATACAAGAAGCTCACAAACTCTTTGGAGATTCATTACAAAAAGGATATCACCAAGATATGTTGTCACCAGGCTATCTAAAGTTAATATGAAGAAAAGAATTATAAGAGCAGTGAGACAAAAGTGTCAGGTAACCTGTGGAAGAAATAAAGGAAAAGCTATCAGACTAACAGCAGATTTCTCAGCAGAAACCTTGCAGGCCAGAAGAGATTGGGATCCTATCTTTAGACTATTTAAACAGAATAAATGCCAGTCAAAGATTTTATACCTAGCAAAACTAAGCTTCATAAAGGAAAGAGAAATAAAGTTATTTTCAGACAAACAAATGCTGAGGGAATTTGTCACTACTAGACCAGCCCTGCAAGAAATGCTTAAAAGGACTTTTGAATCTTGAAACAAAATGTTGATATAAACAAGAATAGAACCTCTGGAAAACATAAAACTCACAGGGCCTATAAAACAATAACACAATAAAGAAACCAAATAGGTAACAATCAGCATGGTAACTGGAACAGTACTTCATCTCTCAATATTAACATTGAATGTAAATACCCTAAATGGTTAAAAGATATACATTAGCAGAATGAATTAAAACATTACAAACCAATTATCTGCTGTCTTCAAGAGACTCACCTAACACATTAGGATTCATATAAACTCAAGGCAAAGGAGTGGAAAAAGGTATTCCATGCAAATGGAAACCAAAAACAAGCAGGAGTAGCTATTTTATATCAGATAAAACAGATTTTAAAGCAATAATAATAAGACAAGGAAAGTCATTATATAGTAACAAAAGGATACATACAGCAAGAAGATATTACAATCCTACATCTATATGCGCTTAACTTTGGATATCTTAGATTCATAAAACAATTACTTTGAAACCTAAGAAATGAGATAGCCACATGGTAATAGTGAAGGACTTCAACAGTCCACTGACAGCACTAGACAGATAATCAAGACAATCAACCAAGAAACAATGGACTTAAACTACACTGTAGAACAAATGAACCTAAGAGATATTTACAGAACATTCTACCCAAGAGCTGCAGAATATACATACTTTCATCAGCATATAGAACATTCTCCAAGATAGACCATATGATAGGCCATGAAACAAGTCTCAATAAATTTTTAAAATAAAAATTGTATCAAGTATCATTTCAGACTACAGTGGAATAAAATTAAAAATCAGCTCCAAAAGGAACCCTCAAAACTATACAAATATATGGAAAAAAATAATCTGCTTCTGAATGATTTTTGAGTTAATAATAAAATCAACATGGAAATTTAAAAAGTATTTGAAATGATGATAATGGTGACATAAGTTATCAAAACCTCAAATACAGCAAAAGTGGTGCTAAGAGGAAAGTTAGTAGTTCTAAATGTCTACGTCAAAAAGTCTGAAAGATCACAAATTGACAACCTAACATCACACCTCAGGAACTAAAGAAGAACTAATCAAACCGAAAACTAGTGGAAGCAGAGAAATAACAAATATCAGCAGAACTAAATAAAATTGAAAAAAACAACAAAAATACAAAAGATAAATGAAACAATGAGTTGGTTATTTGAAAAGGTAAATTAATAGACCATTAATTAGATTAACCAAAAAAAAAGAGGGAAGATTCAAAGAAGCTCAATTAGAAATAAAAATGAAGACATTACAAACACACCACAAAAATACAAAAGATCACTAAAGACTACTATGAAAACCTCTATGTACACAAACTAGAAAATCTGAAGGAAATGGATTCCTGGAAACATACAACCCTCCTGGATTAAATCAGGAAAAAAATAGAAACCCTAAACAGACCAACGCAGTAAGACCACATGAGTAATTTAAAAAAATGCCAACAACAAAAATGCTCAGGACCAAATGGAGTCACAGCTGAATTCTACCAGACATTCAAAGAAGAATTTGTACCAATCCTACTGAAACTATTCCAAGAAATTGAGAAAGAGGAAGTCATCCATAGCTAACTCTATCAAGCCAGATCACCCTGAAAGGACATACAAAGCCAAGAAAGGGCATAACAAAGGGAGGAAAGGACATAATAAGAAACCTACAGACCAATATCTGTAATGAACATAAATGCAAAATTCTTACACAAAATACTAGCTGAAGAAATCCAACAGTACATCAAAAAAACAAGACACAATGATCAAGTGGGTTTTATCCCAGCAATCCAAGGTTAATTTAACAAATGCAAGTCAATAAATGTTATACATCACATAAACAAAATTTAAAAAACCATATGATCTTCTCAATAGATACAGAAAAGGTATTTGATAAAATCCAAAATATCTTTATGATAAAAAACCCTCAACAAACTACGCATAGAAAGGACAAACCTCAAGGTAATAAAATCCATCCATGACCGACCCACAGCCGGCATCATACTCAGTGGGAAAAAGTTGAAAACATTCCCCCTGAGAGCTGACAAAAGACAAGGGTGCCCACTTTCACCACTTTTATTCAACATAGTCCTGAAAGACCTAGCCAGAGCAGTCAGGCAAGAGAAAGACATAAAGAGCATTCAAACTCGAAAACAGGAAGTCAAACTATCACTGTTCACCAATAATATGATCATATACCTGGAACACCCAAAAGACCCCTCCAAAAGACTCCTAGATTTAATGAACAAATTCAGTAAATCTCAGGTTACAAGATCAATGTACACAAATAAGTAGCATTGTTATACACTAACAACCAACCTGAAAATCAAATCAATAACTCAAATCCTTTTACAATACCTGCAAAAAATTAAAATATCTAAGAATATTCTTAGCTAAGGAGGTGAAAGATCTCTATAGGGAGAACTATGAAACGCTACTGAAAGAAATCATAGATGATGAAAACAAATAGAAACACATTCCATGTTCATGGAGTGGAAGAATCAATAGCGTGAAAATGACCATATTGCTCAAAGCAATATACAGATTCAATGTAATTCCTATCAAAATACCAACATAATTTTTTACATAATTAGACAAAATAATCCTAAAATTCACATAGTAGCAAAAAGGAGCCCAAATAGCCAAGGAAATTATAAGCAAAAAGAACAAATCTAGAGGCATCATATTACCTGGTTTTATTTTTTAATTTAATTAATTTTTTATTTTTTTCTTAGAGATGGACTCTCTCTGTCGCCCAGGCTGGAGTGCAATGGTGCAATTTTTGACTCACTGCAACTTCTGCCTCCCAAGTTTGAGCTATTCTCCTGCCTCTGCCTCCCAAGTAGCTGGAACTACAGGTGCTTGCCAACATGCCCGGCTAATTTTTGTATTTTTAGTAGAGACAGGGTTTCACCATGTTGGTCAGGCTGTTCTCAAACTTCTGATCTCAATCCACCTACCTTGGCCTCCCAGAGTGCTAGGATTACAGGCATGAACCACCACGCCTAGCCACATTACCTGACTTTAAATTAAACTACAAGGCTATAGTTACCAAAACAGCATGGTACTGGTGTAAATGTAGACAAATAGACCAATGGAACAGAATAGAAAATCCAGAAATAAAGTCAAATACTAACAACTAACTGATCTTTGACAAAGCATATGGAAATATAAATTAGAAAAAGAACACCCTGTTTAATAAATGGCACTGGGAAAACTGGATAGCCACTTGTGGAAGAATGAAACTGAATTACTGTCTCTCACCTTATATAAAAATCAACTCAAGGTGGATCAAAAACGTAAATCTTAGTTCTGAAACCATAAAATTCTAGAAGAACACCTAGGAAAAAGTCTTCTGGAAATTGGCCTAAGGAAAGAGTTTATAACCAAGATCCCAAAAGCAAATGCAACAAAACCAAAAATAAATAAATCATGCCTAATTAAACTAAATAGCTTCTGTACAGCAAGAGTAATAATTATTAGAGTAAACAAACAACCCATAAAATGGGAGAATATATTTGTAAACTATGCATCCAACAAAAGGCTAATATCCAGAATCTATAAGAAACTTAAATAAGCCAGCAAAAAGAAAAAGAAAAAAAAAAAAACAAGAAATAATTCCATCATAATGTGGGAAAAATGACATGAATAGACATTTCTCAAAAGAAGATGTAGAAATGGCCAAAAAACATATAAAAATGCTCAACATCACTAATCATCAGGGAAATGCAATTTAAAACCACAATGAGATACCACCTTTCCCCAGCCAGAATGGCCATTATTAAAATGTCAAAAAGCAATAGATGTTGGCAAGGTTGTGGTGAAAATGGAATGTTTATACATTGCTGATGGGAGTATAAATTAGTACAACCACCATGGAAAGCAGTAGGGAGATTTCTTAAAGAATTAAAAGTAGATCTATCATTTGATCTGGCAGTTTCAATACTGAGATACACCCAAAGGAAAAGAAGTTATTGCATCAAGAAGACACCTGCGCATGGTATGTTTTTGCAATACAATTCACAATTCCAAAGGTATGGAACCAGCCTAAGTGCCTATTGACCAATGAGTGGATAAATACATTGTGGTGTATATACATCATGGAGTACTACTCAGTCATAAAAAAAGAAGAAAATTATTTTGCAACAACATAGATGAAACTAGAGGTCATTATGTTAAGTAAAATAGGCCAGGCACAAAAAGTCAATCATTGCATGTTCTCACTTTTGGTGGAACTTTTGTGTTTCTCACTTTTGTGGTTCTCACTTTTGTGGTTCTCACTTCTTGTGGTTCTTTTTTATACTTATTTCTTTAGTAAATTCATTAATATTCCAAATTGTTTTCTGAATTTTGTATTGTTTTCCCAAATGCTTTTTATTTCACTGAACATCTCTAGTATCAAAGTTTCAAATTCCTTTTCCAGGGTTTCTTTTTGATTGGGATCTGTTGCTGGAGGATCATTGTGTTCCTTCGGAGATGTCATATTTTCTTGCTTTTTCATGTTTCCTGTGCTCTTGCTTTCAAATCTGCACATTTGGCATAACAGTCACTTCATTCAGTTTTCTGAATTTGCGGTCGTAGGGGAAGGATTTTTCCTGAAGATGAATCTATTGTGCTGGTTAGATAGGACACTGTGGCTTTGATAGTGGGTGCAGTAGTGTAGTCTCTGTATTATTTTTTTGGCTATAAACAGCATCAGTGATGTCTGTGATTTAATTGGTGGCTTAGGGTGCAGTTGTTAGAGGAGGCAGTGGTGAGGTTTTTCTTGAAACAAGTCACCAGATTGGTCAGTCTTTGGCCCTCAGTGGTGGCAGCATTGAACTCAGTGTACCTGTTCTTGGATCACATGGCAGTGTATGCTGGCCCTGGTGTTAGTAGGTCCATGTCATTCAATTTCTGAGCTTCCAACTAGCTTGCTCAGGTGCTGGGAATGACATTAGTGGACTGGGCTTGAACCTCTGGACAGTGGGCATCTTGTGAGTGATGGCAGTAGCAGTGGTGAGAAAGCCTCTTGAAACCCAAGTGGTCCATGCTGGTGTTGATGGTGACTACAGTGGCTTGGGCAGGCCTAACCCCAAGAGCACACAAGCTGCACGTGGGTAAATACCAGCTGTAATAGTAGTGGCAGGTTTAATGGGTCTGATCTCAGACCCCAGGGGGAATGCTCAGGTGTCACAGGTGAAGATCCCTAGGCCTGTGGACGGTGTGCTTGGGTACCACTGGAAGTGTAGAACCAGGCCAGACTATGCCCTCAGGTCCCCTGGTGGTGTATATATAGGCTGGCTTTGATATGCAGAAGAAAAGTGAGCCCTAGGTCCCTGGTGGAATGCTCAGGTGGAGATGGCAGTGGCTGTGCTGTGGCCCTGCTCTTATGAAAGGCAGGGTTGTTTTCCTGGGATCAGCTGTAGGCAGGAAGCTGGAGGGGTGAGTGAAGGAAACGGGCCTCACTTGTGCCTTGGCCCACAGCAGTCTGCACTGGTTGTGTAGAGTGGAATTTGTCCTCAGCATGCTTGAAAATGCATGGCTGTCCTTCTGCAATAGTGGGTATTACTGTGTGGGATGGCTGTCCATGGCTCCTGTCTCAGCCCTGGTTGCAGGACAGGACACAGAATGGTGGGGACTGGGCTCTTGTCCCACCACTGGGGCATTGTGCTGTTACTACTTAGGACTCAAGGATTTTGGTGACCCAGTATCAGCTTCTTCTCTGCAGCAATGCCTTAGTGTGCTTTCAAGGGAGCTCTCTCTGTTAGTCTCAGGGCCTATGATGTTGAGGGGCTACCCCGTGGCTAGAATTATGAGTCCATGGTAGGAATGTGGAATGTTGGGGGCCTCTCAGTTATTTTTAAGCATTAGGGAGTCTGCTACCCTGCATTTGTTTGTCTGTTTATTTGTTTATGTATTTATTTTACAGCTCTTTTGGTTATGACTTTGACATATTGGGTGTTGTGTAGATTGTATGCTAATCCTACTTCTTTCCGGTTTTTAATTCTATAGCACTCTTTATCTGAAATAATCATTTGGCATATAGAGTGACTGTGATGTAAATTTACATTTTTATCATAGACAAATGACCAAATAGCATAGGCTTTTGCTGAGTCACTTTTCTGAATATAATGCCGAGGATATTAAGGAAATGTTGGTGAATTTGATATATCCTGGAAGCTAACATGAGAATTGAATGGAGATAAATTTGTAGAAGCCAAAGGTAGCTGATAAGAGTGTGAAGAGGTAATGGAGAGAGCTGGATTCTCTAGGAAAAGCAAAAGGCTAGTGGGGAAGACTTTGCTTTTGTTCTTTTGCTTGTGTCCACATTGCAAGCCTTGTGACAGTTCCCAGTTTTGCAGGTAAACCTTGGCAACTTAGTACCTGTCAGAGGGGCCAAGAGGAAGTGTTCCCTCCTTCTCTCTACTCATTATAAAGATTACATTTTTAAAATCCAGA
This sequence comes from Rhinopithecus bieti, assembly GCF_001698545.2. Taxonomy (NCBI): domain Eukaryota; kingdom Metazoa; phylum Chordata; class Mammalia; order Primates; family Cercopithecidae; genus Rhinopithecus; species Rhinopithecus bieti. The sequence continues at coordinate 477,530 of NW_016810178.1, forward strand.
AGAGCAACTGTTGGAAGAGAACAAACAAAGAATTGGAGATCAAGGGCAGTTACCTGAAAGAATATTACCTAGTAGAAGAGGGTAGAAACGGGTGAGGTTTGCCTATAGTTAACACCAGAAACTGCCCTGAGGCTTACCTTTCTCTCCTTAAAATTATATGACATTATTCTAAATTAATGGATCTCAAAGAATACAATTTTTAAATACGCATAATAAATGCCCTCAACACTAAAATGATAAGAGAAAACAAAGCAAGAACAGGCAGTCATTAAAATAATCAACTTGAGTTATTGGATACAAAAGTTTTAAATAAGTTAACAGTATAGTTCAACAAAAAAGTGAATTCAGGAGTTAAAAGATCAGACTGAGGAACTCCTGAAAGAGGGCAAAATGCAAAATAAAAGTTAAAAAAAATGGAGATTTGAAATATAAGTGTCAACAAACCAAACAAGTAGGAAAAAGAGAAATACAAAAAGGAGAAGAAATATTAGATGAAGTCATCATTTTAAATTTTCCCAAGCGCATGAAATATATAAACTATAAGAGAATTTAAAAAAAATTTTAGTCTGAATACATCAAAATATTCATCTCTAAATTCAATGCCTTATAAACTTCAAAGCCAAAAATTATCATGAAGATTCCATGAAAGGAAAAAAAATGAGGGAATAAGCATTACATTGACTTAGATTTTTCAACAACATCACTGTCACAGAACAGTGTGAGGAGAACAGAATGAAAGAAGAAAACAAAGCAAGATTTGAAAACATTTTGATAAAAAATTCAAACTTGAAAGTTTACATGTATTTCTAGAATATTATTCAAATGCAAGCCTGAAATAAAGACACTTGTCTATTTTTTTTCAAAGTTAGATATTTTGCCACACAAAATTCTTCTTTGGAATACTCATTAAAGAAATACTCAAAAAGAGATATAAATCCAGGAGGATATTACTAGTAAATTGAAGGAAGAGTAAGTTAGTAACTAAGCAAAAGCAAATTTCTGCTAAGGATTTGTCATCTCTCTACTTTGATTCACTCTCCAGCCACATAAATGGTACTGATCCAGAATTAAAACTCATGACTGATAACAATACATGTGTGGGAGGTGGCACCAGGAGGTGAAGAGGATAGTAGAGGACCAGAGGGAGGTGGGAGTTTGTTGGGATTCTTGAGGTCTCGTAGGCAATATGGACAACAATAAGCTTAAAAATTTGGCAAGGATAAATAACTATAAATATGGGTATTTTGTAATTGACATACAGTAATTTTACATATTTAGGGGTACGTAGTGATGTTTTGATACATATAATGTATGATGCTCAGATTAGGGGTAATTAGCATATCCATCAACTTGAACATGTATCATTTATTTGTGTTGGGAACACAATATCTTTCTCCTACCTATTTGAAACTATTTAGTAAGTTATTTTTAACTATAGTCATCCTACAATGCTACAGAACACTAGAACTTATTCCTCCAATTTAGCTGTAACTTTGTATCCTTTAACAAATCTAACCCTATTACTAGCTCCCTTACCCTTACCCTTCTCAAACCCTAGTTATCTTCTGTTATACATTTTCTGTTATACTTCTATGAGATCAACTTCTTTTAGCCTCCACATATGAATGAGAACATGATAAGTGAAATAATCCAGAAACCAAAACACCACAAATATGGGTCTTAAATAGCTACATGTGACCACTAGAGACATGAAAATTAGTTTGTATACTCCCAGTTAAACATTGTGGATTGATTAAATGTTTGCCTTCTATTCCCTTGCAAAATTACACTAAAATAATATTAAATGAATAGCAGTGGTATACATGTACAGCAACAAAGAGAATCGGGGAAAACACACCGCTAGATGAGCCATGTTAACACAATTTTGGAGGATGATGGCAATTGGGAAAGTGGTCACTGACTTCAAACTAGGAATGCTAAAATGCATGTGTGGCAAAAGGGGAAACTGACAAGAAGAAAGATTATTTGCTTGTCCTATCTACAATATCCAACAGTCTAGGCCCTGGTTACTTCTGTGTAGTGGGCACTGGGAAAAATAGGACTGAAAAATAGAATGATATGTTGACAATTTTAGATTTCCTTTTCCATCTTGAATAGCCAAATGACTACTATTATCCTACCCTGAAAATACAAGGAAAGTTTATACTATGGAGGAATTGAAAAGAAGATTCTTCATTTAAAATGTCAGTCACAATAAAGGGCAATGATTGGTTCTCCTTATTGAAAGCAGACAAGCTAAATACATATCTGTATTCACAGTATATAACAAGACTGTGGATCACTTCTCCTACTCATCGTCTAGAAGCTGTCAACCAGACATGCATTTAGGCAAGAGAGTGGAAGATTCCTCTATGGAGAAACTAAACAGTCTAATATTCAGTAATGGAATTACTTATTTTTAATAGAAAATGGCAAGACACATTGGTTAGCCATACTTTTCTAAAGCACTAACACTACCACTTCCGAGTTAGCAAAATCACATTCTTTCACTCAAGGTTTTCCCACTTAAACATGAATGAATAACCATAGACCCACAGATCTTTCAAACAGCTTCTTATATCAAAGGAAGATAGCAAACAAAGCAAGCTAAAACTTGTTTAAAACTTCCAAAGGTTATAACATTCTTAGAAATATGAGAGATGATATTGCATATATGAAGTAAAATATAATGATATAAAAGGAACATTCAGAAACAAGAAAGCATTCTTGGAATCAAAATTATGGGAGAAGAAAAAAGAGTAGAAAGAGTGTAGAAAAAAGCTGAAGAAATCCAAGAGATAGGTTTAAAAAGAAAAGGAGAAGAAAACAAAAATAGGAAAGAGATAGGAATTTAGAGGATCAATGTTGGCAATTATATTTCAGACAAATCATCTAGAAAAAATGAAGAGGAGAGAAAATGCATAGAAGAAAATAATCAAACATACTAAAGTCTCCCATTTCCAACAATTAATGAAATTAAACATTCTACAAATATTCCTGTAATAAACCAATTAAAATATTAGATAATATGTGCATCATATCTGAATATATTTGTCATAAAATATTTTAAATGCTAGGTAAGATGTTTAAAAATATCTTTTTAAAATACATAGCTAAGTGGAGAAAGTAAGCACACTTCTCAGAGGAGAGGAATAAGCCAGGAGCATCAGTTCAGTTTAGTAAGAGTTTGTTGAATCTGTAGCTGCCCTAAGGGCATCTGCCTTAAAAAAAACTTGAGTTTTAATGGTTGCAACAATGAAAACAACTAAAATCTAGTGTCTGTGCAAGACAGAAAAACAGAATAATAACCCCAGAGAAAGACCTCTGAAGGTCTGCAATCTCAGTGTCAAAGAAACTAAAAATAATCTATTCTGTAAAGAGAGATGTTTAGCAAATTTACCACAGCTTTGGCACTTGTTTGTAGAATGAGAGTCACTCCTGAGAATTCATGAGTATAAGCTGCCCTCCTGTGAAACTGGAGTTTAAATTCCTTCTACATAGGTGGTATCAAAAAACATCCAACCTAGGAAAGTAACTTAATGAGGACTTAGGTTTCAAACACTTTGAACAAACACACTTCTGCTCTGGAGAACTGGACCTTTACACCAAGGCTCATAGAATTATCTCAGATGAACCACTGCATATGTGCTTACAACATTTGAGAAACAATCCCAAAATACTACACTAAAATAGCAGTCTACCTTCCTTATGCTCAAAGGTAGTCACCTTCAAATCTTTAGTTGTTTCTTCTGATATTTACTTCCAAATTTATGAAAACATAAATAAATAATATATTTATTCCATGGCTGTTTTATAGATTAGGTTTTACTGTCTTTTTACTATGCAAGAGGGGTGTTTTGGTTTTCTTGTCTTCTCCATATCCCTAAGCATTTGTTCACACACATTAAAAACAAGCACACCACATTCTTGATCATAGTTAACAATACTGTATCATACACTTAAAATTTAAGATATAAATAAAGTAAAATCAAAAAAAAACAAAAAGTAACAAATAGTAAATGCAAACAAAAATAAACACGTATACATTATCTAGCCCCAATTTCATACTATGGTACAAATAAAACTTTTAATTGATTTTTTTATTCTTTATTTTTCATCAGACCCTATGGTGGCTTATTAATTCAACTTCAGAGTTCTTGATTGATTATTGTGACTGTGTAGGCTATAGGTTATCTACCTTTGAGCTGCATGGATTATATTTGTAATCAGAGCATAACTTTTTTTTTTTTAAACCAATTGAAATAAATGTTTGCCTCATTTATTCATTAGCTTTTTTTCTATGAATGTATCATTAATTTACCCCCAGGAGTATGCAAAATTTCCTTTAATGCTAAAGTACTTCGGGTCATATATCCACCTGTGTATTTGGGAGAGACCCACCCTGCACCCTTGGTCTCCTTGTCTGGATTGATTGCTAACTCTGCTGCCCATTTAGAGGCCTGGTCCTTACCTTTAGCAACATGCTGAGCACCTTCTTTGCCATTCTCCTGAGTAAGATCCCATGATCCTTGGGTCCCCTGTATTTCTGTATTCATTCATTCATTCATTCATTCATTCATTCAGTTTTTGGTTAGTGAGTCCCCCAATATCATACTAAGAAAGTATGCATTGAGTTCAGTTTTTAGTAATGCTGGCATATCTGAGAATGTCTTTATTCTAGTCAATTAATCAAAGGGGAAACTGAAATGACTAATATGAATAAAAAAATATTTCAGCTTCATCAGTAATGCAGAGAACCACATGTCAAGGACAAATATGAAAAATATTGTTGCCTAGGAACAGGGGTATCTTATGATAATGGATGGTTTGGGGAATGCTCAGGTCATGTGCATCATCAATCTATCTGAATTCATTGCTACTGCAGACCTAATGTGTGTTGATGGTATTTATTACTGATTATACTTTTTACATACTTTTATGTGAGTATTGTCAAGTACAGAGTGCTATGCTGCCTATTGAGGTGTAATTTCCTATGTATTAAGTAAATACTGACACTCACTTTCATTTTACCATCACTCCTAGGGTGAGGGAAGCTGGGCTCTTCATATTAATAAAAAGCAATGTAACTGTTTTTGTAAAGAATAATTTTAGTAAAAAATACAAATAAATAACTCAACTTGAACTCATTATTGCAAATAAGGTTCAGGGTTGTATGCCAATTAAAACAACATATTTAAAGTATTTAATGTATTAAAACATTCATCTATAGAAAACATATTTTCTATGTGTATGTATAAATATGCAAGAGGAAATATTCCTAGATTCAAAGATTTAACAAATGTGAAATAATAAAAGACTTTTCACAAATAGTTACAGAAGGAAAAGGTGATAAGTACCATAATAAAGAGGCATATTGGTTGGTATTTGATAATTGGTTTATTACTTCTGGCTGAAAGTTTTCATGATCTGAACCTTGGTGAATGAGTAAGATATTGGGAACCCCAGATTAAGATTTGTATATTTGAGGTTTGTATATATGAAGTACAGACATTCACTTCAGAATACAAAGAGTTTGCAAAGATTCACAGTGTTTCCAAATTATGGAGAATATTTTGACAGCTTGAAATAGCTGAAAGAGGCAGGGTCAAACATGTAACTCTCGTTTATTTTTATGGCTTCTGATATTTACTTACTTTTTTATCTTCTGAATAAAAAAGAATTTATAAGACTTACCTCTTCGTATATTTGTCATGTTAATAGTAGCTGAACAGACATAATCAGTATAATCATAAGTACATTTTTATATTGATTGTACTTGTATAGGATTCTGAAATTAAAAAGCTGCAAATTAAAACTTTAGTCATACAGTTGTAATTTATTTAGAAGATGAAATTATTTTCTTAAACTTATTTTATTAGAAAATGTAAATATTACATGTAAATATATTTGACATAGTGCATATTGCAGAAGGTATTTTAATTTCTATTAGTGTTTTATTTTTATTGAATCAATTTTGTTTAATACCACTGTGCAAATAATTATGTTACTAAGCAATTGGAGATTTTGGAATTATTTCATAAAGTTAGAAATGTGTTATTCTCTACAGTCTTTTGATTTTATTTTGTGTCCTCTTAAGAAGATTGTAAGTCAAGCTGCAACAGTGATTCTCAAGATGAAGCTTGCCTTTCAAAGACCATTCCTGTGTGTGANAATTTATTTAGAAGATGAAATTATTTTCTTAAACTTATTTTATTAGAAAATGTAAATATTACATGTAAATATATTTGACATAGTGCATATTGCAGAAGGTATTTTAATTTCTATTAGTGTTTTATTTTATTGAATCAATTTTGTTTAATACCACTGTGCAAATAATTATGTTACTAAGCAATTGGAGATTTTGGAATTATTTCATAAAGTTAGAAATGTGTTATTCTCTACAGTCTTTTGATTTTATTTTGTGTCCTCTTAAGAAGATTGTAAGTCAAGCTGCAACAGTGATTCTCAAGATGAAGCTTGCCTTTCAAAGACCATTCCTGTGTGTGAGAAATTTGTGAAGATGCCACTTGAGTATTTGAGCTGATTGCATTTCAAATGAATACAGGAGGAGGATTATAAAGGTACTTCCTGCTTTTGCTTTTCAACTTACACCTAACTTTCATTTTCAAATGATATTTTGCAGGTCATTAAGCTCTCATTTATAGTAATCTTACAGTTGGGGAAATTGTACGCTTCTGACTATTGGGGAAAACGTGCTTACGGTATCCAGGCAAATATTTTCTCTGTTCTGATGACAAACTTTCAGTGATACAATCCATTTTCTCTGCCTTGCTAAGAATTCTTTTAAATAAGTTTGTGTGTGTGTGTGTGTGTTTTTCTCTATATCACTATTTGCTGGATTTCTCTAAGTGATTATATTTTATTTTTACTGATTTTATTTGAATTCAATTTGCAAATGACAAAAGGAACAGGGGCTGTGAACTCAGTGGGATGTGGATTCCAGTCTCAAGTCTGCTATTTAAAAAGTGGTGTCTTTTGGCCAGGCGCGGTGGCTCAAGCCTGTAATCTCAGCACTTTGGGAGGCCGAGACGGGCGGATCACGAGGTCAGGAGATCGGGACCATCTTGGCTAACACGGTGAAACCCCGTCTCTACTAAAAAATACAAAAAACTAGCCAGGCGAGCTGGCGGGCGCCCATAGTCCCAGCTACTCGGGAGGCTGAGGCAGGAGAATGGCGTCAATCGGGGAGGCTGAGCTTGCAGTGAGCTGAGATCCGGCCACTGCACTCCAGCCTGGGCGGCAGAGCGAGACTCCGTCTCAAAAAAAAAAAGTGGTGTCTTTTAGGCAATTTATTTTGCTTCATTTTTCTTTTCTGAAATATAAGAACAAAATATCATGGGATTATTGACATTTAGATGAAAATCTTTGTACAAAGTGTCTAGCACAGTGTCTAATTAAGAGGCATTCAATAATGTATTTCTCTTTCTTGAAGAAGGGAACCATTTCAACATGTCAGCACATATCCCAAGTAATTTGTACTAAGCTGCACCATCTTTAGTGACTTGTTCATTCTTTTTTAACTAGTCAAGTTTGTTTAATGGGAGTGAGATTATATCTCACTGTATATAATAATAAACTTTATGTATTTCTTGAACTTAATCCAAGCCCACAACCTCCCCATTGTCACTTTTCACCTTAGTGTGATATTTAAATTATAGGGAGCATTAATTTAGTTCACCGCTGCATTTTATGTGTATAAAAGCAATTGCTTCTTAATAATTACACAACCTAATTCTTATGCTAACGTAAACATGGACTATTGAACTATAAGAAATTGTCATTATTAGACTACATTTGATCTACAAAGTCACAACTTTTTATAGTTCAAACTAATAATTGCCAAAATAATGATATTTGGAAGGATTCATGAGTACCGATTTTCATCAATCGCTTATTCCTGTGTTCGACATGCAAATATATATGAGAGAAACTGGAGGTTTTAGATGATCAGGAATTCCTAAGAGAAACTGAATACCACAGAAAAGGTTGTGTAAACAAAATGTAAAAAGGGGGAGATTATATTCTCTTAGCATTAAGAGCTAAATTCTGATTTGCAAGTAGTTTCTACAATTTAAGTTAATTTGAGATGCTTCTTCTTGAAGAACGTTAGATGTTAATGGATTTTAAAACAACTTTTATGAAATAAAGATAATCTTTATTACTATGCTTGGCATTCCTCCTCAACAGCCACAGCATTAACAGAAAATTTAAAATTCAAATATAATTCTGACAAACCTGAACAATTTGCAGGTCCATAAATAGAGGCATTGAGGGAGTTCATCAATGCATTGTGCATCTTCGTATCAACTCAGAAAATCATCATTCCAGATAAAAATAACTCTTTTCTTAAAACATTTCCACATATTTTCAACAGTCACTCAGCAAATTATCATTTCAATTTTTTATATAAGGTGATAATGCCACTGGCTAAGATAATGGCAGTCAATTTCCCACTGAAATCTTTTTAATTGTATTCATCTTTCTTATAATGTCTAATCCTACTCAGTGTGAAATATGCAAGAAAATCCCTAGATTAATGTCTTAATTACAGTGTTTATTAATGTTGCTAGGTATATGATTCCTTGGTTTTGAATATTTTTTTAACCCTCTGAGAAGATAGGCTACCTTTTAAAGAGGTGATCTCGTTTTCTGTAGTCCTAATTCAGTCAGATGGGCTACTTAGGTGGCAGGGATAGAATTTGTGCATGAACTCAACCATATGCACCATCTCTACCAGTTACTACTATGCTGAACTTCCTGACAATAGCAGGGTCCAATACTGAGATCCCCATGCAGCCCAGTTTCCTGAGGGTCCAGACTGACTTAATTAAACTTCTTCATCAAGAATAAGACACTGAAATACATTGATATTGTGCATATGGGTTTGCCTTCATGTTCACAACTTTTCTTCCATTATAGTTGTTAGTGAACTTTGAGAATGCTTTCTTATCAGTCTTATGCTGGTAAATACTTAACAACCAGTTTGCCAATAAAAGTTTGTTTATATGTTCATACACATACTTATTATAAATAATGTTGATAGAAAGAATGTGTAGAACAAATTTTACAAACAATAATGTGATGTATGAAACTCTTTATGGTTAATTTCTCAGAACCAATTGTTTCATATAAAATGAGTTTGCTAATTTATGCTAAGCTCTTTTATCCATAACCCATCTATGATTGCAACTAACCAGTGAATTTTGGTTGGTATTTTACATTGACAAGATGAAAATGAAGTAACAGGAATGTATGTTGGACTTTTATTCATTGGTTCACTTGTAAGTGATTACTTTGTTAAAAAAAAAAAAAAACAACAACAGAGTTTGAATTTTGGAGGAATATTTTATTTTGTTCCCCCCTCTATTCACAATGTAATAGCTGCAGACATAATATTCTTTTGAGTTTAATCAGAATTATCAACATTTTCTCCATCAATTTTAGACAACAAAAAATAAAGTTATGATTTGTACTGTCTGTCAATTTCTATACTTTAAATACTCTTATTATGTCCAGTATGTCATCCATTACGCTTTGACTTGAGAAAAGATACCCACTGTAGCACATCATTATAGTATTTTCACCATACAGATACCATAGATGAACATAAATTCAAGACCATAGGAAATAGTAAATTTAGTAAAACAATTAGGAACTGACGAGATTTGAGTATTATCTTTCTTTTTAATATATTTTATTTTACTATATGTTTTTAAATTTTGATATTCAACAGTATTAATTTTATTTAGACAGCTCACACACCAGGTGTCCTAGATCAAAGACAAATATCTTATCAATTATGATATAGTAAACAAAACTAAAGCTAATTGAATATCCTCCCCCTACCCTTGCCCCAGATTTTACTCCTGGAGTGACATGATGGAAGCCAGGTCAAATGTCCTACTCAAATATCTAGTTGCTCCATGGGTGATGGACAAAGAGGAGACAGGCAGTAATGCCCTTCATTTAACCTTTTGGAATACAAATACATCTTTCCAAGGGTCAGATAAATCTCAGGTGATTGTCTCCTATGACTGGCTTAGTCCATTTTGTGTTTCTATAACCAAATATCAGAGACTGGGTAGTTTATAAAGAACATAAATATATTTCTAATAGTTTTGGAGACTGGGAAGTCCACGATCAAGGTGCTGGCAAGCGTTGTGTCTGCTGAATGTCCAGTCTCCATTTCCAAGATGCCCTGAATGCTGGGGAAAAACATGTTTCCCTACATGGCAGAAAAGCAGAAAAGCAAAGGGAGAGAAAATATCCCCAAAAGCACTTTTAAAAAAGGCATTAAACCCATCCATGAGGGTGGAGCCCTCATGGCCTATCTAATTCTTATAGGCCAGACCTCCCAATACTGTTACATTGTCAATGAAACATCAGTTTGGGAGGGAAAAAAATGTGTACCCTACAGCAATAACCTAGAGATTTCTCCAAAGTCTTTGCTTCATACTTAGAGAGATAGCATCTCAGTGTTCCTACCACCTTGGGAGCTTAACCTACAGACCTATTCTGCACTACAATTACATACCTCTCTTAGGATGATAAAAGAAGTTTTGTTACCCTTTTTGATCAGAGAAATTAGCTAAATAGATGGCTACAAATCTAATTATCAAGGTATAAGGGTGGACTTAGGAAACTAAGCCTTTTAACAGAAGTGATAAGAAACTCAGTGAAGTTTTATTATTTTCCTGTAGTCAACTTTAAACTTTAATTTTAATAATAGCTGTGATTAATAACCAATTAACAAAATGCTTAAAAATTTAACAATTGTTTCTTATTAGCTAGTGTCATGAGTATAGCACACCAGTGGACTATTTGTTAGCATATTGTCCACATAGTATCTCCCCTAGACAAACAACTGATTTTAAGAAAAAAAATAAAAAAGAAAAAAAAAAAAAGGTATGTACCAATAAGCTCCCACCCTTAGAATTCCTTTATATTATCAAAAGCCTATTCATGATAAAATGGCTTCCAGTTGATTCAAGCAGAACTCCATCTGAGTATGACACCTTATGGGTTATTGTTCTAGAGGGCACAATTTATTTCTTAAAACAGGGACAATATATAGTGTTGCTCTCCCCACTGACAAAATACGAACCTAGAAACTAAAGGATATAAGAGAAAGAGATCTCTTTCTCTGTTACACTTAATAATCTACTTGTGGAAATATTGCTTCTTTTGACCATAGCTTTGGACTTAATAGATTTGCGGATTGTAGTGCTCAAGGCAACAGTCATGGTTCCATCAAACTAGGAGTTAAAACTATTTTGACCAACGTAATGAATTTGATACTACCTGTACTTATGACTCAACAAGGAGAAAAGGAGTTTGCTCTATTGTTTGGGACGGTTGATTCAGATTACCAAGAAAAACTTGGATTGCTGCTACATAATGAGGAAAAGAAAGGTTGTGGTAGCTTGAATAATAGTCCTTAACAGATGTCCGCACCTTCATCTGTGGGATGTGTGAAAATGTTACCTTACATGGCAAAATAAACTTTGCAGATTTGAGTAAATTAAGGATACTGAGGTGGAGAGATTTTCTTGGAATATCTAGGTGGGCCCAGTGATGTAACTACAAAGATCTTTATGCAGACAGAAAGCAGAAACAGAGGGACAAAGGAAAAGAGATTTGAGGATGCTACCCTGTTGGCTTTGAAGGGGAAATAAGAGATTATCAGCCAAAGGGTGTGGGTGATTTTTGGAAGCAGGAAAGGACAAGAAAACATGATATCCTGGAGCTTTCAGGAGGAACACAGACCTGTGAGTCCATTTTAGAGCTCTGATCTCCAGAATTATAATAAATGTCTGTTGTTTGACTTATTGTCAACCAAGTTTGTGATAATTTGCTACAGGAGCAACAGGAACCTAATAAGAAGTCTACATGCAAAATTTGAGAATTAACTGAGGCATCTTTTAGTATCCCCTGTCCAATAACATAAGTCAGTGGGAAACTATGAGAACCCAATAAATACAAGGTAATTTGGGTCTTGTGAGCATTAGATTTGGGATCACTTCACCAATTAAAAACTCTCTGCTGGCTGAGTCTAATAGAGGTGAATAAGAAAGTAAACATGGAATAATAATGAAAGAAAGAAACTATGACTTTTAACTTAGGCCTTAAGGTCAAAAACAGAAATGGAGATATTACAGTAGATACACTATACCATATACACGGTACATACAGTGTTATTAAGCTAGTCACTCGTGACACCAGTATATTCTCAATATTATGAACAATAAATGACATTCAGGAGGAAAAATTTCCTGGTGCATATAAAAAATAGAAGCTGATTGAGTTACTTATTTCAATGTAAGTCTGGTAAATATTTGTATATTATATAGGAGACATTCATTTCCATTTCTTAGTTTAAAAAATCTGTTTTGCTTCTAAGTCTTTTACATGCAAAAAGTATATATATATACTCATTTTTTTTCTGCCAAACCCTGACCTTTTAAAGTAGAATATCCCATGAGGATGCGTATTTTCATAATGTTCACTTTGGCTTCTTTACAGTGGAGCTATAAAATAGAAATACTAAAATCTGCCCCTGAATCTGTGCATATGCATATGTCAAGTTAGTAGCTTAGATATCTAAAGTTTTTCTATTAGGACAAGTAAATAGCCCGCTCTCATTCATCAAGTATGACACATTTTATTAGTATCTGAAAAGGGCAGGAGTAAGGAATAAAAGAAGTTTCTGTCTCAGAGTGAATGAGGCATAATTATGGGTTATTGTGGAATGAGCCATTTTCTGAGTGACTGTAATCAAGCCGATAATACACTCAATTAGATTTTCTTGGGGTCATTCAGCTAAGGAATAGCCCTTGTGCCAAGCTCTTGCCTTAACTGTGAAACACTAAGCCCTTGCAGAGCTACTTTAGTCAAGTGTCCCAGGACATGCTGTTTGTATTGTAGTTGATCCAAATGAATGAAGGGTTATGTACATTGCAACCTTGACCTATTGGCTACTGGCTTTCTTTCAAGTAGACTTCAGTTTCTAGATCTCCAGCCTCTTAATGGCATTAACCATGGCTCTCATTGACTTAATTCTTCCATCAGTTGGAAAGCTCATTTTAATCCATCACAAGCATGGCAAAATTTAACAAAAGAAATAGCTAGGCTTTGAAATGCAAGCTTATTTAAGGGAGTGGAATGTTTAAACAGAATAACATGATGCAAAATCCCATTATCTTTCACAACATCTACCCGTGGAATGACTTTCTACTCATTCCATGGGTAGATAATTACTTCTATAAAAAACTGCCATGGCACATGCGCATGTATGCAAACACCACTGCCCCATCCCCGCTGGTGCCACATCCCCACCAACACATGCACACCCCACCGTGCATCTATTGCCATGAACATGCAAGTGTGAACCCCACTGCCACTGCCTCAGTACAGTGCTTTGGCTGGTACCACCCCCCCCCCATCAGAATGTGATGCCAGTGCACTGGTAATATCTTGGCCCCTCCAGTGCAGCAGGTGCTTAACCCTGAGAGTCCAGAGAACAAAGCCATTGGCTTGACACTAGTCCCCAAGGGGTAGAGTGAGCAACCTGAGTGTTGAGCTGAGCCATACTCCAATGAAATCTTCCAGATGAAGCTTTTTGAATGAAGCCATCTTACACCACAGTCAAACCCCAAGAGCATCAACATACAATTAAAAAAAAAAAAAAAAACAAAACAAAACACACATCGAAAGGACAACAACTTCAAATATGAAAGGAATATAAGTCCACACATATGAGACAGAATCAGCACAAGAACTCTGGCAACTCAGAAAGCCAGAGTGTCTTGTTATACCCAAACAACTGCACTAGTTTTTCAGCTATGGTTTTTTTCAGCCATCTGGGTTGAATGGCTGAAATGGCAGACATAGAATTCAAAATATGGATAGGAAAAAAGATTATTGAGATTCAGAAGAAAGTTGACACCCAATCTAAGGAATTCTAAGGAATTGGAATCTAAGGAATTCAACAAAATGATGCAAGAGCTGAAAGATAAAACAGCTATATAAGAAAAAACAAAACTGATTTGATAGAGCTACAAACTTACTACAAGGATTTCATAATACAACTGGAAGTATTAGCAGCAGAATAGACTGAGCTGAAGAAATAATCTCAGATCCCAAAGATCAATTATTCAGATCAACTCAGACAAAGGTTTAAAATGAAAATAAGAAGAAATGAATAAAACCTCCAGGAAATACGGGATTATGTGAAGAGACCAAACCTGTGACACATTGGCATCCCTGAAAGAAAGGGAGAGAGAGAAAGCAACTTGGAAAACATATTTTAGAATAGTGTCCATGAAAATCTCCCCAGCCTTGTAGAGAAGTTGACATTCAATTTCAGGAAATTCAGAAAATCACTGTGAGGTAACAGACAAGACAACCACCCACAAGATAAATAGTCATTTGATTCTACAAGGTCAACGTGAAAGAAAAAAAATGTTAAAGGAAGCTAGAGAGAAGGGGCAGGTCACCTACGAAGGTAACCCTATCAGGATAACAGTAGATATTTAAGCAGAAACCCTACAAGCCAGAAGAGACCAGGAGATCTATATTGAGCATTCTTAAAGAAAAGAAATTCCAACCAAGAATTTTATATTCAGCCAAACTAAGCTTCCTAAATGAAGGATAAATAACATCTTTTTCAGATAAGCAAATGTGAAAGGAATTCACTACCACTAGACTTGCCTTACAAAACGTCCTTAAGGGAGTGCTAAACGTAGAAACAAAAGGCCATTACTAGCCACCACAAAATGCACGTAAGCACATACACCATTAACACTAGAAAGCAACTACACAATCAAGCAAGTCTACTTAACAACCAGCTAAAAACATAATGACAGGATAAAATCCACACATATCAATATTAGCCTTCAACATAAACAAGTTAAATGTCCCAGCTTAAAAGGCACAGAATGCTAAGTTGGATAAAAAAAGCAAAAAGTATGATGTCTTCAAGAGACCAATCTCACATACAGTGACACTCAGAGACTAAAAGTTAAGGGATGAGGAAAAATCTACCAAACAAATGGAAAACATAAAAGAGGAGGGGTTAGTATTCTAATTTCAGAAAAAAAATTTAAACCATCAATGATAGAAAAAGAAAATTATACAATCACAAAGAGTTCAATTCAATTAACTATTCTACATACATATACACCCAACACAAGAACAGACAGATTTTTAAAACAGGTTCTTGGAGACCTATGAAGAGACTTAGACAACCACACAAAATAGGGGGAGACTTAAATACCTGACAGGCAGTATTAGACAGATTATTTAGTGAAGGATATGTAGGATATGAACTTGACACTTGGTCAAATTGACCTAATAGGTATCTATAGAATACTACCCTCAACAAAAACAGAATATATATTATTCTCATTTGCACATGGCACATACTCTAAAATCAACCACATGATTCGCCATAAAGCCATACTCAACAAATTTAAAAAAACACAAAATCATACCTACCACACTGTCAGACAACAGCACACACACAAAAAAATAGAAATCAATAATGAGAAGATCTCTCAAAACCATTGAATTATATGGAAATTAAACAACCTCCTTCTGAATTATAACTTTTGGGTAAATAATGAAATTAAGCAGAAATCAAGAAATTCTTTGAAACTATCGGAAAAAAGATACAACATACCAGAATCTCTGGGACACAGCTAAAGCAGTGTTAAGAGGAAATTTTATCACACTGAACACACACATCAAAAAGTTAGAAAGATTTCAAACTAACAACCTAATACCACACTTAGAGAAAGTAGAGAAACAAGAACAAATCAACCCCAAAACTGGCAGAAGACAAGAGATAACTAAAATCAGAGCCGAACTTAGGGAAATTGAGATGCAAAAAAATAAAAAGAAAAAAAGAAAACATACAAAAGTTCAAAATAATGAATCCGGGAGATAGGTGGTTCCTTAAAAGATTAAATGAAATTGGCAGACCACTAGCTATACTAATGAGAGAGAGAGAGAGAGAGAGAGAGAGAGAGAGAGAAGACTCAAAGAAACACAATTAGAAATGAAAAAGTGGGCATTACCACCGGCCCTACAGAAATACAAAATATACTCAGAGATACTATGAACACCTCTGTGTACACCAACTGGAAAATTGAGAAGAAACTGATAAATTTCTGGAAACAACCTCCTAAGATTGAACCTGGAAGAAATGGAAACCCTGAACAGACCAACAAATATTCCAAAATTCATCAGTAATAGAAAGATTTCAAATCAGAAAATGCCTTGGACCTGATGGAGTCACAGTTGAATTCTACCAGACATATAAAGAAAAGCTGGTACCAATTCTACTGAAAATATTCCAAAAAGTTGAGGAGGAAGGATGCCTCCCTCCCTCATTCTATGAGGCCAGAATCATTTTCAAATCAAAACCTGGCAGAGACACAACTAAAAAAGGAAACTGCAGCTCAGTATCTTTGGTAATCATAAATTCAAAAATTTTTGACAAATACTAGCAAACTGAATCCAGTAGCACATCAAAAACCTAATCCACCATGGTCAAGCAGGGTTTTCACAAATCAGAAATTGTGATTCATCACGTAGACAGAACTACAAACAATAACCTCACGATCATCTCAATAGATGCAGAAAAGGCTTTTGATAAAATTCAGCATCAATTTATGTTAAAAACCTTCAACTAGGCATTAAGGGAGCATAACTAAATAACAAGAGCCCTCTGTAACAAAGCCCCCAAAGCCAATGTTATATTGAATGAACAAAAACTGGAGCATGTCTCTTGAGAACTGAAACAAGAGAAGGATGATCACTCTCACCAATCCTATTCTAAATAGTACTGAAAGTCCTATCCAGGTAATCAGGCAAGAGAAGGAAATGAAAAGCATCCAACTAGGAAGAGAGGAAGTCAAACTATCTCTCTTTGCAGATAATATGATTCAACCCCATACATAACCTTTGCCCAAAGGCTTCTAGATCTGATAAACAACTTCAGCAAATTTGCAAGATATAAAAATTACATACACAAATATGTATCATTTCTATTCACCAACAACATCCAATCTGAGAGTCAAATCAATAATGCAATCCTATTCACAATAGCCACACAAAAATATAATATACTTAGGAATACAACTAACAACAGAAGTGTAAGTTCTCTACAAGGAGAATTACAAAACACTTTGAAATAAATCAGGGATGACACAAATAAATGGAAAAACATTTCATGCTTATGGATTGGAAGAATCGATATTATTAAAAATGGCCATACTGCCCAAAGCAATTTATAGATTCAACGCAAATCTTACCAAGCTACCAATGTCATTCTTCACAGAATTAGAAAAAGAAAGCTATTCTAAAATTCACAGGGAAGAAAAACAAACCTGAATAGTTAAAACAACACTAAGCAAAAAGGACAAGGTGGGAGGCAGCACACTACCTGACTTCAAACTACACTATAAAGCCACAGTAACCAAACAGCACAATATTGGTACAAAAATAGACACATATACCAATGGATCAGAACAGAAAACTCAGAAATAAGCTGCACAACTAAAACCATCTCATCTTTAACAAGGGTGACTAAAACAAGCAATAAGGAAAGGACTCCTTGTTAAGTAAATGATGCTGGGCTAACTGGCTAGGCATATTCAGAAAAATGAAGCTGGATCCCTACCTTTTGCCATATACAAAACATTAACTCAAAATGGATTAAACATTTAAAGTAAGACCTCAAAGTATAAAAATCCTGAAAAAACAACCTAGGAAATACTCTTTCTGACATTAACCTTACCAAAGAATATTTGGCTAAGACCCCAAAAGCAATTGCAACAAAACCAAAACTAGACAAGTGGGACCTAATTAAACTAAAGAGCTTCTGCATAATAAAAGAAACTATCACCAGAGCAAATAGACAATCTACAGAATGGGAGAAGATATCGGCAAACTGCATCAAATGAAGGCCCAGTATCCAGAATCTATAAGGACCTTAAATAAATCATAAATCAACAAGAAAAAAAACAAAAAACAAAAAACAAGGAACCCCTTTAAAAATGGGCAAAGGACATGAACAGATTCTTCTCAAAAGAACACAAACACATAGCCAAAAAGCATATGAAAAAAATGCTCAATATCGCTCTTCATTAGAGAACTGCAAATCAAACCACATTGAGATAGCATCTCATACCAGTCAAAATGACTATGATTAAAAAGTCAAAAAACAACAGATGGTAGTAAGGTTGGTGAGAAAAGGGAATACTTTTACACACTGGCAGGGATGGAAATTAGGGCAGCCACCATGGAAAGCAGTTTAGACATTTTCTCAAGGAACTTATAACTGCCATTGTGCAGTTCCATTACTGAGTACATACCCAAAGGAACAGAAATCATTCTGCTATTAAGACATAATGCACGTGTGTGTTCATTGCAGCACTATTCACAATAACAAAGACATGGAATCAACCTAAATGCTCATTAAGGGTGGACTGGATAAAGACAATGTGGTACATATACAGCATGGAATACTACACAGCCATAAGAAGGAATGAGATCACATCCTTTGCAACAACATGGATGAAGGTAGAGGCCATGATCCTAATTGAATTATTGCAGGAAAAGAAAACCAAATACTGCATGTTCTCACTTACAAATGGAAACTAAACCTGGGTACACAGGAACACAAAGAAGGGAACAATAGACACCAGAGCCTATTTGAGAGTAGAGAGTGGGAGCAGGGTGAGAATTGAAAAGCTGTCTATTGGGTACTATGCTTATTACCTGGGTGATGAAATAATCCCTATAGGAAACATATATTGGGGGACGTTAGGGACCCAAAATGGAGGGACCAGCTGGAGCCACAGCAGAGGAACATAAATTGTGAAGATTTCATGTACATTTATCAGTTCCCAAATAATACTTTTATAATTTCTTATGCCTGTCTTTAATCTCTTAATCCTGTTACCTTTGTAAACTGAGAATGTACGACACCTCAGGACCACTGTGATAATTGTGTTAACTGTACAAATTGATTGTAAAATGTGTGTTTGAACAATATGAAATCAGTGCACCTTGACAAAGAATAGAATAACAGCAATTTTTAGGGAACAAGGGAACACAACCATAAGGTCTGACTGCCTGTGGGGTCGGGCAAAAAGAGCCATATTTATCTTCTTGCAGAGAGCCTATAAATGGACGTCCAAGTAGGGAAGATATTGCTAAATTCTTTTCCTAGCAAGGAATATTAATATGAATACCCTGGGAAAGGAATGCATTCCTGGGGGGAGGTCTATAAATAGCCGCTCTAGGAGTGTCTGTCTTAGGCGGTTGAGATAAGGACTGAGGTACGCCCTGGTCTCCTGCAGTACCCTCAGGCTTATTAGGGCGGGGAAAAACTCTGCCCTGGTAAATTTGTGGTCAGACCCATTCTCTGCTCTCGAACTCTGTTTTCTGTTGTTTAAGATGTTTATTAAGACAATACATGCACCGCTGAACATAGAGCCTTATCAGTAGTTCTGTTTTTGCCCTTTGCCTTGTGATCTTTGTTGGACCCTAATCAGTAGTTCTCCTTTTTGCCCTTCAAAGCATGTGATCTACACCCTGATTTTACACCACATTCCCCCTTCAAAACCCTTAATAAAAAACTTGCTGGTTTGAGGCTCAGGTTGGCATCATGGTCCTACCGATATGTGATGTCACCCCCAGTGGCCCAGCTGTAAAATTCCTCTTTGTACTCTTTCTCTTTATTTCTCAGCCAGCCAATACTTATGGAAAATACAAAGAACCTCAGTTGAAATATTGGGGGTGGGTTCCCCCAATAAACATAAAATTTACCATATAACAAACCTGCACATGTATCCCCTGAACCTAAAATAAAAGTTGGAAAGAATAAAGAAACATCACATTAATAGTGTAAAAGAAAAACTGCCATGAAATCTGTGTACTGTAAACAGAAATAGCAGATGTGATTTGAGATATGGTTTTC
>NW_016810178.1:499276-501762 GCF_001698545.2 Rhinopithecus bieti
TATTAAAAAAGGCCAGAAAGATGAAATATAAAAACACTTCAATCTGTCATGTAGTTTAAAGCTTCTCCCTCCACAGCTCAGACACGAATCAGATTTTTTAAAGACTTTTGCAGAGAAGAGTAGTTTTGTTTTGTCTTTTCCTCCCTCTCTGTCCTCCCTGACTTGATAACTGCCATTCCTGAGTTCTCCAGGATCTGGTGTAAAGAAAGGAAGGGTTTAGAAGAAATTACAAAGCCTTATGTGACTCATTCTATTGTATCTGTTGTTGTATCCTCCTGTGGAACAAATGTTTGTGTGTTTTCTTTTTTTTTTTTTTGAAATCCATTAATCAATTGAGATTTATAGAAATAGATTTTTTATTGGCCAAATTATATCCTATCAACTGACCATTTATAATTCACCTCTCAGTTCTTCCATGCAATTCTTCATCCCATGTGGATTCCTTATGATTGGGGCACATCACTCTGACAGGCATACTTCTTTGGTGAGATCATGTCACCCAGCTCCCAACTTTGTTGAGCCAAAAGACATGGTAGGGGAAATGAGTGAAGGGATACCGTGAATCAGGCACTCTGATACAAACTCTCAGGCTTTTATCAGTCTCTCAATGAATGAAAACAGCCATCCACTGTTTTGATATGGCCTAGAAGATGGTTATCAAGTAAGGTTTATAAAGTAGGCTTTGATCTACCCCATGAAAAAGTTTATGGTTGATCAAGTGCATTAATTGGGATCTCATGGTACTTGCCTCCTATTGTGCCCAGTTTTTAGATACTATACTAAAACCAAACTGGAATGTTTATTTAACACGTGACTGCATATGCTATAAATCTAGTATTCTTAACTACGTTTACAGAGGCTAACAGGATTTGGCTCTTGCCTAATTTTTCTACCATATCTTATAACACCTTCTTTTTCACACCCATGACCAAAAGCACTGGTCTGATTTTACAGCCTTAAACAAAAGTTTGTTCTTGCCTTAAGACATATTATTTGCTTGTCCTTCTTCCTGAAATGATCTTTTTATTGATATTTTCATGGATGACTCCTTTTTGTTTAGTTTTTTGGTTAAATGTACCCCCAACCCCTCACAGAGAAGCCTACTCTTACTTTCCTATCTGTAGTAGCAACCAACTCACTGTTATATCAAACCTACTACATTTCAGTAAGGAATTTCCTCCCCAACTCTCTCAGAAAACTATTTCATGTCTCTTTCCTCCACAAACATCCAAATTTCTCTATTTTTCTCTCATTTTATTACCTTGATTTTTGTTTCTCTGAGAAACCAGAAACATGATAAGGATACCATATCATCTTCCTACCACAAAATTTTCCATCTTATTTGTGTATGTACTCAGACTCTGCCTTCCTGTTACGATGGATGGACTCTCTCTCCTCATATCTAAGGCCAACCCTGTCATTGTGGATGCATCTCATCCTTCTTCATTTATTCAAGAACACTGTTTATTCCAGCCTCAAGTCTCACCCTTACCTAGTTGCATCATCCCAATGGGCATGCAAACATGGATGTACTATTACTCATTATACTAAAACCTCCCTGTAGTCCCACAGTCCTCTCTAGCTACCATTTATTTTTCTTTCATTGATGGCAAGAATTATTGAGAAACTTGCTCAAGTTGCTATCTCCAATATTTTTTTTAACAACACAATTGTTTTTTAGACAACTCTATCAAGTTTTAATCCTACTGCCCAACTAAAACCATGCTGGCAAATGTTACCAATGATTTCAACTATGACAAAACCCAAAATCAATTCTCATTTCTTTTTATCTTATTTAATATTTCTCAGTACTATCTCTAAGCTTAAGATTGAAAACATCTATATCTTAATCCACAATTTTATCCCAGAATTCCAGACTTCTATTATGAATTCCCAAGGTAGTATCTCCAAATCAGTGTCTAATAAACTCTTTAACTTTTTATTTCCTATATTAGTTGGTTACAGGTTTGGAAATTATAAAAAATGATATACAGGTAAAATATATTCAGACTATCAGTTTACTTGGATTTCAGGATACAACGCAGAAAATATATCAATAAAGCCAAATAGCAGTCACATGATCAGGAGTAGCTTACAGTATCCTCCACCCTTTTGGTTCTTAATTGCAAGGGATGGGGAATGGGAGAATCTACCCACTCCATTCTTTACCCGTCTTTTATATTGTGTCCTCATCTATAGGTACATGCCAAATTTTATGTCTCTTAGGGCTGCTGTAACTAATCAATTAGGATTTTCATAAACTAATACCTATATACATCCATAATTAATAACTAAATCAATTCTTTATTCATTTATTTTTCTTCATACTCTTTTTGATGTTAGTGAGTCTCATTCACTCTTCTCTGAAAATATATCTTACATTTGATCTTTTGCTTTGTTTTTCCACTTCCAGTGCCATTGCCCAAATCTATAGTGCTATCACTTATTTTTTTCCTTCCTTCCTTCCTTCCTTCCTTCCTTCCTTC
>NW_016810178.1:503216-508436 GCF_001698545.2 Rhinopithecus bieti
TCCTTCCTTCCTTGTTTCTTTCTCTCTCCCTCCCACTTTCCCTCCCTCCCTCCCTTTCTTCCTTCCCTGCCTCTTACAACTAGTATATAAGCAGAGAGGAAACACAGATCTAGCCTGACTTGCTCACTGCCCAATCCCCAATTATGATAACATTGCCTTGCATGCAATAGGTTTTTAATAACCACGATTGAGTCATGATTAATCATTCCCCTCCTCAGAGTGACTGCAGGAAATACAGCATTTATTGCCATTGACCAGTTTCATTGTCAAACCTTATTAACTCCATTGACATTTCTAGAAATAATTGATTCTTCATATGAATTGAGAAAATCCCCTTGCTCTTTCTCATGTTTTTCCTCAGAATATCTCTTTAAATAAGATTTTATCAACCCATAATTTTGTTGAGCATACAGTTCTTATAATGTCTCTGTTTTTCTTATACCATTCATCTGATAAAATCCCTAGGCTTTTATTATATTCGTCTAGCACAAGACCCTTAAACATATTGCATTGACAAAATCATTCCATGGAATAAAATATATTGAATGATGTTTTACTAACAACCTTCAGTTTACCCTTATTTTGAGACAAAATAATAATTACAGTTAATAATACATCCAAAAAATGATAAAATAATATGTCTGGGAAAAATATTTATGACTAATTTATGCCATGGCTCATGTTGCCTATTTAAATTAATGATTTACATTTTATATTCTCTCAGCCATGTGAGTTCTTGTACTCAGAGCTTCGTGATTAAACTTAAATGTTCCTAAACATGATTATAAAAATAAATGAGTACCTTAAGTATAGCTATCCATTGAGAATCGGAATTCTGTTAGGAGAGATGGTGATCATGCCTACTCATTTTAAAGTCCGTCTTGAAGAAAGATGCATAGTCTGTAAAATCTCTATAAAGTGGGCATTTACCTACATGACCCAGAAGCAGAAAACTGAAAACTCATTGGGGCCACAGGTAGGCCAGGGAATTAAAGCAGTATGCCATGAGATTGAGTTAGGTTTGCAGAGGTCTTAATGAGAATGTCTTAAACTGCAGATATGGAGGAATAGAGACAATGAACACATTATTCTTTATTTCTACCCCATAACTGGGCTATGCTATCTAAAAAGATATGCCCCTATTATTGATTTTCTATTTTCTAATTTTTGTAGTCACATATAAAACTGAATCTATATTACACTCTGTTATGTACTGCCTATCTGACAAGCGCTTCCTCTCTTGATGGCCCACTGTAATGCTAATTTTTATTTAACCTGATCACAAATTCTACACGTTTCAAATTACAGTTCTTCAAGGTAAAAGTTACATGTAATTGTCCCAATTATCAGTTTCTTTCTTCTCAGCTCTAAATTCACCCTTCAATATATGCTCTACTGTAATAAATGGAATCCCTTTAAGTATGTCTTCCTTAAAGTGACCTCATTGTTAACTGTTCTCAGTAGAGTGCACTGAGAGACACTGCAGGAGGAAGACCTCTTCTGTGGTTTCTAGCTGCTGTGTGGTGGATCAGGGCAGGGGGATGAAGACATCAAAGGAGCTCTGCCCCAGTCACACATAAAGAACACGTGGTCCTTGCAGTGATGACAGCCTTAGCCCTGGTACAGCCCACCTGGATCCAGGAGAATTCTCTGTACCTCTGTATATTACCTGAGGTTGCTGATCACCTGCTTTCCACCTGCACTCCAGAGGATTGGTGCCTGCTGGTCCTGTGACTGACTGCTGGTCCTGTGACTGACTGCTGGTCCTGCTGGTCTTTGTTAGTGCAAGCCTGGGCAAATTGACATATTTCTCTGCCATCCAGTGGGCTGACCTATGCCTTCTCCAAGAAGGTATGAACTCCAACTTTGAGGAGAAGCCCCCTTTACCAGTTTGTACTTCCTTAGGTACTCACTATGGTCCCTAGGGTGCCATTTGTAGTTGTCCCATATCTTATAGCTACTCTCTTATCAGAATGGAATACTTATTTATATTAAAATTCTTTTGTTTAATCCACTTTGTGATTTCTATTCCCTATTGGACCTTAGCACCTAGTACACTTGATGTCACTTAATGTACTAAATATATTCATTAAGTGAATAATACTACCTTTTATATTTCAACTTGATTTTCTTATCATCACTATTGGGTTACTCTCATGAACTCCTTTTCTGTGATTAGGGACATTTAATTTTGTGATTTCTTTAGCATTTTGACCTGTTTTCCAATTAATCAGATTTATGTTTCCACTAAGCCTCCTTAACAACCCATTTCTCTCCCACATTTAAATAAATAACATTTAGGAAAATCCTACCTTTTAAAATTTTCGATGTTTAATGCCTATTTGATCCCAATATTTCATGAGTAGACATGAATATTAAGACATAAATCCCTTCTCTGATTCCTACCAAACACAACAGACTTTTAGATTATGTAGTAAGTGGATTTTACCCTTTCAAATTAAAGTTATACAGTAAGGAACTTTAAAGTTCATTAAACAGAATTCAATTCCATTGATCCCCAAATGATTTTTCACATATGACCAAATATGTGAAATTGCTTGGCAAATGAAAATCCTTAATATCTGTCACGTTTTAATCAAATACCTGATCTGCCTTTATATATTGAATGAGACTGCAGAATATGGATATTTTAAGAGTCACTCTGTTGGGGCAGAGAACTTGACTGGAAAGTAGGAATAGTTTTTACCTTTCATGTTTCAAGACATACCATTAAAAATATCTTAAATTAAAGGCACTGTAGTAAGAGAGACTAGTAATAGAATGTTCTTTTACAACTTGTTAAATAAAATTGTTTACATTATCTGAAATAATAAAATTGTTTAGAAAGAAGTTATTATTTCCAATGCCATCAACACATTTATTTACAAACTTTTTAGAAAACACTGCATTTACTTTTCTATCTTAAGTGTTCTAGGGTATAAAAATAGGTAAGATAAGCTAAGATAAGCTTCCTTGAACAAAAGTTACAGTCAAGTGGGAGAGAAGAAAGTCATTTGAAATATTACAAATCAGTAGACCATGGGAATGTGGGAAGAGCTGGGTATGAACTGGGTATAAAAACAAAACAAAAACAAAAAATGAGTTTAAGTTGCAAACTGAAGTTCTTATGTTGTGATGTGAGATAATTTAGGAAACTTTTGGAGGAATTGAACCATGTGAGTTACGAAAGTTTTAGTTTTCTTTTTTAGTTCAAAATACATGCTGTGAGGAAATTTAAACACTGTAAACAAAAATATAAAGAGCAAACTATAAAAATTGTTCTTACCTCTTTCTTAATTGCCCCTCTCAGACCTGGATTAAGTATGGATTGTTAAAACTTTCGTGTGCTTTCTCCCAGATCATTTTATATTCACTTATAAACATTGCGTTTTATACTATAGAATGTGAAATAAAAGGAATCTTGTTTATGTAATTTGTCACTTTATATTCCCTGCATAGAGCATTTCTTAACCCATAGTAATTCCTCAAGAAATATTTAATGAATTACAAATGAATATGTATGAGTGTGTGTATATAAAAAATACAACACAATCACAGTCTATATGTTGTTCTGTAATATGCTTTCTTTCATGTAACAAGTTTGAAATATTCTTTCATATCAATATAGTCAACTAATCTTCATTGATTTAAATAGCTACATAGTATCTAATTATACCATAATTTATTAATATTTAACCAGTTTCTGAAAGATAAAGTTTGGGTTGTCTTTAATTCAATAATATACACAACTGAGTATTTTTGTACATGTGTTTTTGCATAGTGTTAGAATTGCTAGGTCCAAATGTATATATGTTTTGCATTTTGTATCATTTAGAAGTTCTACTCCAAAAAGTAGCAATTGAAGCAATTTATATTCTAGAAAATGGTATGAAAGAATTAGGGGTTACATTAAACTTAGATTTATAAAATTTGGTTGGTAAAAAAGTTGAGACAATCTTTCAGGCAAAACACTTGAAGTCTTCTGTATTCCTCAGTGTGAAATTTATTTTTCCTAATGGTGATTCAGTAAATGAGAAAACTAATTCTGAATTTTCACTAATTGGGGGCCATTGCATCTGCTGGCAGGATATGGAAATGACAGAATCTTACACCTCTCCTTCAAAAAACCAGGAATACAAACATTTAAACCCAGTGTTCTTTCTGTTCACCCACTTTCTCCTTAATGTATTCATTCGATAAGATGACAATAGTTTTTGAACACCTTTTATTTTGAGTAACTTGTTTAAGCCTAGGTGATAAGGACAGACAGGGTTCCTGAAGTTAGAGGTTTAATGGCCCTGTAGGAATGTGGCATAAATAGCATTTAAATGTGGCAATTGCTGTATTTTGATAATGTAAGTTAAGGGTAGAGCGAAAACACAGATTACCCACTAATTACATATCCAATGACTACCACTCCGGTGGTAGCCAGGCATGACTTTGAAGAGAAAGTTACCTTGAAGTCACATGCAAACTGAAATCAGAAGGAAATATGGGATTTAATCAGGTAGAGATTAAGGGGAACAGTGACTCAAGCAAAAAATCAGTGGATGAAGTTCTTGGAGAATTTGTCCATGCATGTAAAAACAACAGAACGAATCTAGAACATTGAACAAAATAATGTTATTGCCTTTATTATTTTTTTTTTCTAAAGTATTTTGCTAGTTTAAGCTTATTTTTTAAAAGTAATCTTCTCGTCTGGGCGTGGTGGCTCCTACCTGTAATCCTAGAACTTGAGATGCCTAGGTGGGTGGAACACCTGAGGTCAGGAGTTTGAGACGAGCCTGGCCAAAATGGTGAAACCCCATTTCTACTAAAAATACAAAAATTAGCTTGGCGTGATGGTGGGCACCTGTCATCACGGTTGAGGCGGGAGAATTGCTTGCACCTGGGAGGCGGAAGTTGCAGTGAGGCGAGATGGCGCCATTGCACTCCAGCCTGGGCGAATTGAGGCGGCTGAGGCGGGAGAATTGCTTGCACCTGCGAGGCGGAAGTTGCAGCGAGGCGAGATGGCGCCATTGCACTCCAGCCCGGGCTAATTGAGGCGGCTGAGGCGGGAGAATTGCTTGCACCTGGGAGGCGGAAGTTGCAGTGAGGCGAGATGGCGCCATTGCACTCCAGCCTGGGCGAATTGAGGCGGCTGAGGCGGGAGAATTGCTTGCACCTGCGAGGCGGAAGTTGCAGCGAGGCGAGATGGCGCCATTGCACTCCAGCCCGGGC